>NW_026712321.1:3589867-3755389 GCF_030504385.1 Musca domestica | reverse complement strand
GCTACAGAGGGTATGCATCATTTGATACGGTCAAAACGTGCCTAGTCGAAGTAACGGTTTAGACCCTAGGTCTCTTTGGACCAAATTCATTGCAGGACATTTGGAGTCGACCTAGCGATATCCGTCCGTCCGTAGGTCTGTCTGGCTGGTTGATGTGCACGATAACTCTCGAAGGGAGTATCCGGTTTGATTCAAACTTGGTACATCGTAATATTATAAAACTTAGATCGAGTTCGGAGATGGACAATATCGGTCCACTCCTTCTGGTAATAATAATTTGCTGCACAGAAAGAGAAAGGATGAACCGATTTTGCTCCAAATTTTGCAAATCCTAATATTTCCATCAGTGCTAGGTAAGTTGCGAAAATGGACAATATCGGCCCACTCCATCATGTACCTCCCCCACAAAGGGTCAACATTTTGAATAATTTTAACTCTTGAAAAAATGTGATTTATGTGTCCGATTGTCTTTAAATTACACATATCACAATATTTTTATTAACCCAAGGTCTGGTGAGACCGGTGCACTCCTTCTGGTACCTCCCCCACAAATTATCAAACTTTTTAATATTCATGAAGCTCATAAAACGTGAAATTAATATCTGATTCCACTCAGACTTGGCACATCTCAATATTTCCATAAACAAAAGATCTGCTATAAGGATGGTAGAGATCGGAACATTTCTTCTGGTACCTCCTCCTCAAAGGTTTCAAATTTTGAATAACCAAAACGATTATAAAATCTGAAATATGCATCCGGTCATCTGTATTTTTCACACATCCCATTATTTATACTAACACAAGATCTGCTGTGAAGATGGGATATATCGATCCAATGCTCCTGGTACCACCCTCAAGATTTGTTATAAAGATCGGACCGTTCCTTCTGGTACCTCCCCCACAAAGGGTCAAAGTTTTGAGTAACAAAAACGATCATAAAATCCGGTTCTCTTCACCATCTCAATATTTCTATCAACACAAGACCTGTTATAAGGATGACAGAGATGAGGCCATTCCTTCTGATACCTCCCGCACAAAGGGTCAAAGTTTTGAGTAACAAAAACGATTATAAAATCTGAAATAAACTTCCGGTTCTCTTCACCATCTCAATATTTCCATCAACACAAGATCTGCTATAAAAATGGTAGAGATCGGACAATTCCTTCCGATAACTCCCCCCCACAAAGGGTCAAAATTTCGAAAAACCAAAACTATCATAAAATCCAAAATAAGCATCCAGTCCTCTTCACATTTAACACATACCATTATTTCTGCTAACACAAGATCTGCTGTGAAGATGGAATATATCGGCCCACTCCTCCTGGTACCTCCTCCACAAAGGGTAAAAATATTGATTATCAATGAAGCTCATAAAACGTGAAATTAATATCTGATTCCACTCAGACTTGGAACATCTACATATTTCTATCAACACAAGATCTGTCATAAAGACGGTAGAGGTCGGACAATTCCTCTGGTACCTCCCCCACATATGGTTAAAGATTATAAAAAACAAAACCCTCTTAAAACGTTAAATAAACGTTCAACTCTCGTCAAATTTCACACATACAAAGGCAAAGCGTTTGCTTGAGGTGATCGGCACTTTAGTGTCCTATATAATGGTACCTCCATATTATCGGTATTTTGATGATTTAAGTGATATTATTCAGCGGAAATATTTAAAATTTGAAAAAAAAAATCTGAAAAATTTCCTGATTTTGCAGTTGCTTTACAGGTCGCAATTATGGACCAATCGACGCGGAAGTTGCTCTACAGGACGCTATTATAGACCAATCGACGCGGAAGTTAGCATGGGGCTTGGGCTTAGGGCTGGGCAGAAGCCTTCCAATTTCGATGATCACCGGGTAATATTTAGTGGGTGAAATAGACCGTAACATTTGTGTTAAATAAAATTCAAATTTTCCTTTAAACCGCGAATATTTTTAATCCCGGCAATATCACAAATAGACTAACAGATTAATTCCTACCGTTACGTAGATACCCATAGTAAATATATCGGTTATATATAGCGAAATATATATAAAATACATATATACAAAGGAAGGGGATATAAGTTAGAATGCTTATATCTCAAGAATGGGTGGACCGATTTTGACAAATTTTATCAATTCTGAATGCCCTCTTGGCATAAAGGAATAAAATTTAAAAAAAGGCATAAAAAGATGCCTATAATGATGTTTATATAGGTTTTGTAGTATTTTGTGACATTTTTTTTATTTTTTCATATTTTTTATCGCATGCGATTTTTTCAATTTGACCTAAAATATTGAAGTGTATATTTTTTAATATTTTTCCACCTTACAACACAGGTTGGCGTTGTTATATACAGATTGCAATTATTGTCCGATCCTCACGAAAATTTCCACTAGGATAGGGTTATACTGAGAAGGGCTAGGCCTATTGTATTCAAAGATGCCCGCAATATATTTAGGGGATGAAATGGACCAACAACTAAAAATGTTCCTGATTTTGCAGCCGGGCACAATGACACAAATAAAAACCAAATGGCACGAAGTCTCGCATGAAGTTAGAGTTAGGATAGAGAATAGAATGGACCACTATCTTTGTGTGAAAAAATACCAACATTACGTACAGGCGATATCCGAAATACACAAAAGGGGAACTTCTGGGTTTTTTATGCTGATTTCGTTGACGAATATAGCCAAATTTCGTAGACAAGCAAATCGTATAGATGAATCTATAAAAAAAACTATCTATATAAACTATAGATTAAAACACTTCCACTCGAAATCTGGATAAGTACTCAAGGAACGGGTCAAGGATACAGGAACATGGTGTACAGGATTCGACTTGGATTCTATGCGAGAGACCTGGATAAGTACTCAAGCAGATTACAGTATATTCAAGGATACGGCTGCAAGAGATCTTCCGCTACAAGGATATAGGATACGGTTGCAAGAGACCTTAATAAGTACTCAAGTACTATAAGGATCAAGGATATGATTGCAAGAGGCCTTAATAAGTACTCAAGCACTACAGGATATTCAAGGATACGGTTGCAAGAGACCTTAATAAGGCACTCAGGCACTACAGGATATTTAAGGATATGATTGCAAGAGACCTTAATAAGTACTCAAGCACTACAGAATAATCAAGGATATGATTGCAAGAAGCCTTAATAAGTACTCAAGCACTACAAGGATCTAGGATACGTTGCAGGAGACCCCAATAAGTAGTCAAGCACTACAGGATATTCAAGGATATGATTGCAAGAGACCTTAATAAGTACTCAAGCACTATATTGATCTAGGATACGATTGCAAGAAACCTTAATAAGTACTCAAGCACTACAGGATACTCAATGATATGGTCGCAAGAAACCTTAATAAGTACTCAAGCTCTACAAGGATCTAGGATAGGTTTGCAGGAAACCTTAATAAGTTCCCAAGCACTACAGGGTAATCAAGGATACGGCTGCAAGAGATCTTCCGCTACAAGAATATAGGATACGGTTTCAAGAGACCTTAATAAATACTCAAGCACTATAAGGATCTAGGATACGTTGCAGGAGACCTCAATAAGTACTCACACACTACAGGATATTCAAGGATATGATTGCAAGCGACCTTAATAAGTACTCAGGCATTACAAGGATCTTCAGGGATATGATTGCAAGCGACCTTAGTACTTATTCAAGCACTACAAGGATTTTCAGGGATATGGTTAAGGAAGGACTAGAGGCCTGTATAAGTACTCTTGGGAAGGATGTCCATGATAAATGTCTAGATAACCACTTACCGGATTGGTGTTGTCACGTTGAAGGTCTTGCACTTACTGTCCTGCAGACAGTTCAACATGGATATTTAGTGATTATTTTAGGTTTTATTAAAATTAGGTTCTTGTGAATTTTTGTAAATTTAATTATCCTTCGTTAAAATCCTTTAAATTTTTTGCTCAACATTTCATACCTCCCCTTTGAAGAAAATCAACTTCATGCTCTCCTATCTTCATATTCTTCTCCTTCATTGCTTCGGACGCATCTTCAACTTTAATTTATATGCTTAAGGTATTTTTGAAGAACTATTTAAGAATAGAGAGGAAGTGAGGGGGAGAGAAGCATTCCCTGACAGGCCTTTCAACTATTTCAAAACATTTTAACCATTCTCATTGTTGTTGTGAACGTTGTTGCTTCTTGTGATGTTGGTGTTTGAAGATATTGCCATTGTTGTTGTTGCTCCTGCCATTCTTAGTATATTTTCTTTCACTTCATTATCATTATACCGCGAAATTAGTTCATGGTCTGTAAACTTTGTCTTTGTCTTCAGCTGTTCTCCACAACTCTTTAGCTGTTATCGCTGTTGTTGTAGATGTTGTTGCCGTTGCCGTTGTTGTTGTTGTTCTTGCTGTTTCAGTTCATACATTTTTAGCCCTTTGAAAAGTAAATGAAATGATTTTTATCTCATATTTCTTCTCAGACGCGCAAATGTGTTTTCTTTTTCTGTTTTTTTTTTCTTTTCTTTTCTTCAACTTTTGCTGCTGCATCTACGCTTTCTTTTCTTTCTCTCACCTCCATCTCCTCCATTTGCTCTTTGTGTGTGTGATATTTTATCATCCAGACATAAGAGTGCAAAATTCTTTACATTTTGAGGCTAATTGAAACGCAGCAAAGACAAGCAAGCGAAAAAGTGAACCGAGGCAAAGGCCAAGCCGAACAATATTTGAAGGAAGAAGAAAAAAAAATCGGAGGGAATAGGGAATACGACAGGACGATAATAAAACAGTGCTTGAAACTTTTTTAATTAGCAGTAAAATTGTTACAATTCTTAGCAAATCAAATAATTATCCAGCGAAAGAATGGAAGAAGAAATATCATTTTTGCCGTCTAGAAATGTGAAAAATGCCATAGGTTTTGCCAGGAGATAAGAAACAGTGGATGCTGGATGAGGAAAGGTAAATTAGAGGAGTTTCCAATTTTTGTAGATAATTAAAAGGGGAGGAAAATTTAATTAAGAATTAATACAATATTTTTCCAAGGATTGTTGGAAACGGCAGATTTTTCAAAAATATCCAGCTTCTTCCATACAGGCAACAATTTGGGGAATATCTTTGAAGGGACTATCCATAATCGTGCATATATTTCAAAGGACGTGGATTTTTTAAAAATATTTTTTTTTGAAAGGTCATAATAAAAAGGTAGATTTTAAGCAAATATTTTTTAAAGATTCAAACAGTAGTGAAATTTTAAGAAAAATTTTCTCAAGGACCTTCCAGGAACGTAAATTTTGTTAAAGTATTTTTAAAGGACTAGTCATTAAAATGGGGTTTTAAGAAATATTTTCCAAGGACATGAGTATTTTTCAATTAAGAACAATTGCAATAGTAGAGGATTTTTAATAATATTTTTCAAGGACTCTAAGAAAACGTGGTTTTTCAAAATGTTCTAAAAGGTCATAAAAAAAACTTGGATTTAAAGAAAATATTTTTAAGGACTAAAACAGGCACATAGTTATATCTATAGCTATATCTTAACCGATTTTCACCAAATTTGATGTACTTGCTTCTAAACTGAATTCGGTCGAAAGTGCCAAAATGAACGTCATTTGTACTTACATTGGCCATTTAGTGCACTTTTAACACAAAATCGGTTGAAGATATATATGGGAGCTATATCTAGTTTTTAATCGATTCTCACCAATTTCAACAGGGCATGTCATTGGACCAAACAAATATTGTTTGGAAAATTTAATCTCAATCGGATAATAAATGCGACCTGCATTTTTTTCACAAGAATACATGGAAAGACGGACGGATGCACGGACTGGCTTGCATAAATCGATTCAGAAAGTGATTCTATGAAGATCTTCAAAAGTAACAATGGGTCTATTTTGCTTCCTTCTCCGTGTTACAAACAAAAGCACAAAGACGTAATACCCTTACCACTATGTGGTGGGGGGACAGAAAGAAACGAAAAATAAAAGGAAATGGACTTTTTGAAAAAGAAATTATAAAAAGACTTGAATTTTTTGAAAAAAAAAAGACGTGGATTTTTTGAAAAAAAATGGAAGTGGATTTAAAAAAAAAAAATAAAAGGACGTTGATTTTTTTGAAAAAAAAAATAAAAAGACGTAGATTTTTTTGAAAAAAAAAAATAAAAGGTCTTAAATTTTTTTGAAAAAAAAAGACGTAAATTTTTTTGAAAAAAAAAATAATAATAAAAGGATGTGGATTTTTTTAAAAATAAAATAAAAGGACTTGGATTTTATTGAAAAAAAAAAAAAAAAAACAAAAGGCCGTGGATTTTTTGCAAAAATTTGGAGACGATGTGGATTTTTTTGAAAAAGAATAAAAGGATGTGGATTTTTTTAAATAAAACGAAGTGGATTTAAAAAAAAAATAATAATAATTTTTAGAAAAAAAAAATAAATAAAAGGACGTGGATTTTTTTGCAAAAAAAATAAAAGGAAAATTTAAAAATAGGACGTAGATTTTTTTTGAAAAAAAAAGAAATAAAAGGACGTTGATTTTTTTGAAAAGAAAATATAAAAGGATGTGGATTTTTTTTGAAAAAAAATTAAAGGACGTGGATTTAAAAAAAAATAAAGGACGTGGATTTGTTTGAAAAAAAAAGTAAAAGGACGTTATTTTTTTGAAAAAAATAAAATGACGTGGATTTTTTGAAAAAAAGGATATGGATCTGACAAATAATTATAAAAGGACGTGGATTTTTTGGAAAAAATTTAAAAAATGAATTTTAAAAATAAAAACAAAATAAGAAAATAAACTAAAGGATGCTTAGTTAAGAGAACAAGTAAAAGGACTTGTATTTAAACAAATAAAAGGGAGCAGATTTTTTAAAAATAAATTCAAAGGATGTGGGTTTAAAAAAATAAACAGGCGTGGATTTTTAAAAATATCTTTCAAAGAACTATTAACGTTTTTTCAAGGAACCAAAGGACATGAATTTTTTAAAGAATGTTTTTTAAAGATCCTAAGGACATTGATTTTATAAAGAATGTTTTTTGCAAGGATCCAAAGCACATTGATTTTAAAGAATGTTTTAGGGATGCAAAGAACGTTGATTTTTTAAAGAATGTTTTTTCAAAGATCCAAAAGACATGCATTTTTTAAAGAATGATTTTTTAAGGATCCAAAGGACATGCATTTTTTAAGGAATGTTTTTCAAGGACCCAAATGATTTTTAAAGAAGTTTTTTTTTACGGATCCAAAGGACGTGGATTTTTTAAAGGAATGTTTTTCTAAAATACCAAAATAACGTGGAATTTTTAAAGAATGTTGTTTCAAGGCTCCAAAGTGCGTGGATATTTTAAAAGATATTTTTCAATGTCCTTTTTTAAAAAATATATTTTCAAGGATCTAACAGAGGCGTGGATTTTTAAGAATATTTTTTCAAGGACCTAACGGAGGCGTGGATTTTTAAAGAATATTTTTTCAAGGACCTAACATAGGCGTGGATTTTTTAAAGAATATTTTTTCAAGGACCTAACATAGGCGTGGATTTTTTAAAGAATATTTTTTCAAGGACCTAACAGATGCGTGGATTTTTAAAGAATATTTTTCCAAGGGCCTAACATAGGCGCGGATTTTTTAAAGAATATTTTTTCAAGAACCTAACATAGCGCGGATTTTTTGAAGAATATTTTTTCAAGGACCTAACATAGGCGTGAATTTTTTAAAGAATATTTTTTCAAGGACCTAACAGAGGCGTGGATCTTTTAAAGAATATTTTTTCAAGGATCCAAATGACGTGGATTTTTTAAAGAATATTTTTTCAAGGATCCAAATGACGTGGATTTTTTAAGGAATATTTTTTCAAGGATCCAAATGACGTGGATTTTTTAAAGAATATTTTTTCAAGGATCCAAATGACGTGGATTTTTTAAAGAATATTTTTTCAAGGATCCAAATGACGTGGATTTTTTAAAGAATATTTTTTCATGGATCCAAATGACGTGGATCTTTTAAAGAATATTTTTTCAAGGATCCAAATGACGTGGATTTTTTAAAGAATATTTTTTCAAGGATCCAAATGACGTGGATTTTTTAAGGAATATTTTTTCAAGGATCCAAATGACGTGGATTTTTTAAAGAATATTTTTTCAAGGATCCAAATGACGTGGATTTTTTAAAGAATATTTTTTCAAGGATCCAAATTGTTAGCAGTCAGATAGCTTCTTGAATAAAAGACAAGTTGTGTAATTGATAGAAAGTAATCTTTACTGAACAAAGGTTTAAAGAGAAGTAGTTAGGTTACAATGAGATGATAGTTATAAAACCTAACGGAATACAACTTTAGTAAACTAGTACTAAAAGTATGAAGTAGTAAATGGGTTGTGAAACAAAACAGGGTGAATCTTCAGATGTATTTTACATACCCTACCTCAACCCATATACTATTTCCATAAACAGATAATTCGTTCAATTAATTTTCAGTTTGAAATAACATTTTCGAAAACTTGACATGTTTCTCTTTGGTCAAGCATTTAGTAAACATATCAGCTATATTAGTATCACTTGACACATATTCTAAAACAATGTCCTTATTTTCAAACTTTTCACGTATGTAGTGATATCTAATATCTATATGCTTGCTCCTTTTGTGAGCAACTGGATTTTCAACCATAAACTGGGCACTTTGGTTATCGCATCTTATTGTAGTCGCTGACTGGATAAATTCATGAAGTCCTATTTCAGCAAGTAGGCTTCTGATATAAACCACTTCTTTGGTGCCTTGACACATGGCAATATACTCGGCTTCCATGGAACTTAGTGCAACGATCTTTTGTTTCTTCGATTCCCAAGTTATTGGACCTCCAGCAAGAAAAATTACAAATCCACTAAATGATTTGCGGTCCACCACATTTGAGCCCCAGTCTGCATCTGTGTAACATACCAAATCATTAGAAGAACTGAATGATAACGTACCTTTTGGATTTTGCTTCAGGTATCGCAAAACATTTTTGGCTGCAACAAAATGCTCCTTGTGTGGATGACTATTAAACTGCGAGAGCTTTGACACGATGTGTGATATGTCAGGACGTGAGGCAGCAGATAAATATGTCAGCGATCCTATTAACGACTGGTATATTTTTACATCAAATCCATGACAGTTATCTTCTTTACAAGCTTCCAAGACCGTTCCAGCCACAAAAGGGGTAAACAATGGCTTACATTGTTCCATATTCCATTCTCGAATCAATTCTTCTGTATACGATAACTGATGTACTGATATATTTCCTCGAGGACCGTCTCTTTTTATCTCCATCCCCAAATAGTAATTGACCGGACCTCTGTCAATCGCATCCACATACTTATTCAAGCTCAGTACCACCTCGCTTAATGTGTTCTCCTCTGAACATGCGAGTAAAATATCGTCGACATAAATAGCCAACATTACCAATTCTCCCTCCTTATGCAACACGTACAAGCAACTATCAGTCTTGCAGCGAACAAAATTTAAATCGAGCAATATTTGGTTTATTTTGCGATACCAATCTCGGCCAGCCTGTTTGAGACCATAAATAGATTTTTTTAGCTTGCAAACTCCATTTGGGATATTTTTGTCAATAAACATAGGCGGCTGCCGCATATAAACCTCTTCTTTCAATTCACCATTAAGGTATGCAGAAACAATATCGATATGGTTGACAAGCATCTTCCGACCAGCAGCAACAGCAAACAACATTCTAATAGCAGTAAATCTCACAACTGGGGAGTACGTTTCATTATAGTCAATTCGGAACTTTTGAGAGAATCCCTGAGCAACAAGTCGTGCCTTGTGTTTAACAATATTTCCAGAAGGGTCTCTCTTGGTGACAAACACCCACTTACAACCAACAGTATTCTTTCCATCTGGTCTCTCCACAAGTTCCCATGTGCTTTTTCTCATCAGTGACTCATATTCCTCTCTCATTGCCTTTCTCCAGTCATTTGCGTTGGAAGATTGCATCGCCTCCTCAACCGTACTCGGATCTTTATTAATTTCTTCGACTTTATTTACAATTTGAGTAGGTTCCACAACGAATATTTTTTTTGGTCGTCCTTTTCTTCCCGTTTTCACTATTTTCGGCCTACCTCTTTTTCTTTTCTCACCAACTTGCGCGTTGACTGATCCATCCGTTGAGAATTCACTATGGTTGTCATCCGATTCATTTGCATTGTTGCTCTCTTGAATTCCTCTTTCGGGTTGACATTCGCTATCGGGAAAAGGTTGAAGATTTAATTCAACATTAAACCAATCATCTTTGTTCCGCTTTATTCCATCATCCGTATCGACTGTATTTGTAAATTTCTTTTCAAAGAAAACAATATCACGAGCAATAACAATATTTCTGCATTCTTTGTTGTATAATCGGTAGGCCTTCGACTGGTGTGCATAACCAACAAAAACATATGGCTTTCCTTTGGGTTGTAGCTTAGACCGACCTGGCTTTTTGTCCAAGGCAACAACGTCGCATCCAAAACATCGAAGATGAGCCACTGTAGGTTTTCTACCAAACCAACATTCATAGGGCGTCTTGTTTTTCAAAACCTTTGATGGGCAACGATTCCTTACGTATGTGGCTGTGTTGACGGCTTCGGACCACAAAGAATGAGGAAGGTTAGAGTCACATAACATACACCGCGCCATCTCAACTACGGTTCTGTTTAATCTTTCGGCAACTCCGTTCTGCTGCGGGGTGTATTTTACTGTAGTCTGGTGTTCTATGCCTGCCGACGATAAATACAGTTGAAATTCGTTAGACAAATACTCACTCCCGTTATCGCTTCTTAGAATTTTCATTTTACAACCAGTCTGTCTTTCTGACATCGTACAGAAATCTTTGAAAACTTTAAGGGCGTCTGATTTTTTTCTCAAAAAATAGATTGTCGCGAAGCGTGAGTAGTCGTCAATAAAAGATATGAAATATCTGGAACCACCTTCGCTTACAACTCGCATTGGACCGCATATATCCGAATGCACTACCTCTAATGGCTTCTTACTGAAACGTTCTCCATATTTAGTAAACGGCTTAACAGTCATCTTGCACATAGCACATGTCACACAATCGATTTCAGCTTTTGGGTCTATGGCCAGTCCTCTCACCATTTCCAGATTCTGTAACTTTTCCATATCTTTGCAATTTAAGTGGCCCAGCCTACGATGCCACAGCGCATTATCAGCTTTCTCGTTCACCATCATCAATTCCTCTTTCACATAAAATGTTGTGGTAAATATTCCACCTTTAGGCTGAGCTTCGAAAATCAAATGATTGTTTTTATTTTTTGCGCACACATTCTCTTTCGTAAATCGCACGTTATGTCCATGCTCAATTATTTTGTGAACAGACAAAAAATTTGCATTTAACATTGGCACGAAGAGTACATTGCATAGAGTAATGTCGGTAAACTCCGATTTCAAATTTACATTGCCTATGCCCTCAGCAAATACACAATCACCTGATGCCAGCATTACCTTTTGCCTAAGTTCTCTTAATGAAGAGAACACACATTTATTTCCACTCATATGTGATGATGCGCCACTGTCTACAATCCACTCATTTGAGTTTAAGCTGCTCGATTCTCTGGCTGTCATTATCATCGCTTTGCTATTGCAATTCGCCTTAATGTGACCTCTCTTTCCGCATGAGTAACATCGAATATTTTTGTGCCTGTGCTGCTCACCGCTCTCTTTTTCATGTTTGCCTTTCTTCTTATTCGCCCGCCTTGAATTCGCCGCAAACACGTGTTCATCACCATTTACTATTTTCTCTCCTCGACGTTGATGCTCTTCCAACACTTTGACCTTCAACTGATCCCAACTAGGCAGAATGTCTCTACTCTCCATCGCCACTATGAAGCTTTCATATTCGTCGGGGAGACTGCACAACAACAATAAACTTACAAAATCCTCTGGTAGTGAAACGTCAATTTCTCTTAATGATTCCACCATTGAGCTGAACTCATTTATTTGTTGTTGGTATCCAATCGAATCTTGAATTTTAAATCTAACCAACCTTTTGAACAAATTTACCTTCCTGGCGGGAGTTTTGCCAACATATGTGGAACTTAATTTGTTCCAAGCTTCCTTAGCATTTTTGCACGACTTCACGTGTATTAATTCCGACGGCTTTATACAAAGCGTGATTGTTGCTAGCGCCTTAGAATCAATCACTTTCCAAGCAGCCTTTTCCTCTGCGGTTGCTGTTATTGGACATGTCCCATCTATGACACTCCAATAGTCCAAAGTGATTAACAAGCTCTTCATATGGACCGACCAACTTGAATAGTTATCTCCACACAGCTTTTCTATTTGCGCCGAACTTGCCATAATTTTCAATTTCTAAACAATCCGCGAATTAATACTTCTTTTACTTCTTTCTTATGACTTTGAACTTTTATTCTTGAAGCAATAACACGTGGGCAGTGCCTGGGCCCATAACCTATGTTAGCAGTCAGATAGCTTCTTGAATAAAAGACAAGTTGTGTAATTGATAGAAAGTAATCTTTACTGAACAAAGGTTTAAAGAGAAGTAGTTAGGTTACAATGAGATGATAGTTATAAAACCTAACGGAATACAACTTTAGTAAACTAGTACTAAAAGTATGAAGTAGTAAATGGGTTGTGAAACAAAACAGGGTGAATCTTCAGATGTATTTTACACAAATGACGTGGATTTTTTAAAGAATATTTTTTCAAGGATCCAAATGACGTGGATTTTTTAAAGAATATTTTTTCAAGGATCCAAATGACGTGGATTTTTTAAAGAATATTTTTTCAAGGATCCAAATGACGTGGATTTTTTAAAGAATATTTTTTCAAGGATCCAAATGACGTGGATTTTTTAAAGAATATTTTTTCAAGGATCCAAATGACGTGGATTTTTTAAAGAATATTTTTTCAAGGATCCAAATGACGTGGATTTTTTAAAGAATATTTTTTTCAAGGACCTAACAGAGGCGTGGATTTTTTAAAAAATATTTTTTTCAAGGACCTAATAGAGGCGTGGATTTTTAAAGAATATTTTTTTCTAGGACCTAACAGAGGCGTGGATTTTTTAAAGAATATTTTTTCATGGATCCAAATGACGTGGATCTTTTAAAGAATATTTTTTTAAGGATCCAAATGACGTGGATTTTTTAAAGAATATTTTTTCAAGGATCCAAATGACGTGGATTTTTTAAAGAATATTTTTTCAAGGATCCAAATGTCGCGGATTTTTTCGAGGATCGCCAACACCGTTATCGTTAAATCGACTTAGAATTTTATGCTGATTATATGGTCCACGACGAATATTTAGTGATACGAAATGAAAAAGTTACTATACCCTTCTTTTCAAGGTGGAGGGTATAACAATTAAAAGCAAAACCAAAGGACTTTTCGAAAACTTAGGTTTTCTAAAATTGTTCAAAGGAAAATCTATAAATGATGTTTTCTAAAAATATTTTAAGGGAATTTCTATGAACATGCAATTTTACAAATATTATTTTAAAAATTGTCTGATAAATCAGGATTTTTAAAAATATTTTTAAGGACTTTTCCTAAGCTCGATTTTTACGTATCCTTTAACTTAATATTTTATAGATTTTTATCAAGGACTTTAAGAACTATAGCTAAACGTGGATTTTTACGAAGAAGGGGGTATTTAAATTGTCCTTTAAATCTAGATATTTTATAATATTTTTTTTTCAATGACCTGGATTAAACGTTGAGTTTTTAAGTATTATTTTCAAGGACTTTCTTTAGATTTTTTTTTAACCATATACATTAACGTAAATTTTTATTGGAATAGTGTAGGCTTGTTTGTTCAGGATGCCACAATATTTTGTTGTTGCAAAATGGTCCGGCTTAATCCCTTTATTGTTGTTTTTATAATAACAACTTCTGTTTATTAGTGGAGAACGATTGTAATGTTTACCGGTGGTAAGGCATGGAATACCTAGGTTTCGGAAAGAGCCACCAATCCTCATCAGTTCCCTTGTTTTTGTCTGAAATATTCTACCCAGAAGTTATTTTAAAAATAACTTCTATGACAAAAAAAAAATTGTTAATTTTTTCAAGGCCAGTTCAGACTTGTGGATTAAAAAAGACATTTTTCAAGGGCCATCCTTAATCGAGACATTTTTTTAATTTATTTTGTAGGACTTTTCATTAATATGAATTTTTAATAATATTTTTTTCAAGACTATTCATACACAGGATTTTTTTCTAAATATTTTTCAAGATCTATACATACATATGGGTTCTAAAATAAAATATAAAAAATAAAAAAATTCTATTAAGCATATTCCATAGCTAGAGACTTCCTTCAATTAAAATAATGCCTGACCTCCTGCCCCCACCCCTTGCCGAGTTGATGTTGTTGGTTTTTTTTTTCCACCAGTCCATAAAACGCATGAATTCAAATTTACCAGACATGGAGTATGTATATTGTCGAGTTGTTGTTGTTGTTATTGTTGCTGTTGCTGTTCCTTTGGCATTCTATGATGTGGCATGTAAGAAGTGTGTAAATGGCCCCATAAAAAGTACTAGTAAATGTAAAATAAGTACTTGGTCGGAATGGACTGCTTGCTTGCACAAGGAGCTGCTGGAGCGGGCCATCATGGGCAACTGGTAACTGCTACAATGGCACTGGCTATCCATAATTCAGAAACACTTCCCCAGATACTAAAGTGCAAGTATCCTTAAATTTTTATGATCATCACTATCGCTAAGAAGGGTAAATGTTATGGGGCCCAGGGATGGGAGTAAAAATGGCTGGTTGGCTGTTGGGGAAAATATTTTTTGTTGCTTTTTTGTTATTGTACTCTCATATTGAGTACAAGTGCAAATTAATATGAAACACTAGTTATTGTTGTAGTTGTTGTGGTGGTGGCTCTGATGGCGTTGATGGTGGAGCTGACGATGACTGCAAAGCCTTTTTTATATTCATTGGCCCATTGTCGGAAATAGTACATTAAATGATTTCATATAAAACTTGTTTGGCGTTTCGTGGTTCAGCTGGCCAAGGATATGCTTGTTTTCCAAAAAAAAAAAGAAAAAGAAGAAAATAAATAAAGGATATTGCTTGCTATTTTCTTTGAATTGGCAGAAATTTGTAAATATTTTCCTTTTTCTTTTTCCTACGATTTTTTGGTTATTCGCAAGTCTCTGGAGAGTTTAATTAAAAAGCATTGTTAATTTATATAAAGGGTATTTATAAAGTTTACTATGCAAGGAGGGGAAAATCCATTAGAGTGATAAGATAATGGGAAGTCCTTCAAAAGAAAGTTAAAAAAAATTCTCATTTACGAGGAGTCCTTTGACAAATATTTTTAAAAAATCTACGCTTAGGAACAGACCTTGGAAAAATATTTTTTTAAAATTCACTTTTATGAGGAGTCCTTTGAAAAACCATTTTTAAAAAATCCACGTTCATGGAAAGTCTTTCAAAAACCATTTTAAAAAAATCCACGTTCATGGAAAGTCCCTCAAAAATAATTTTTAAAATCCAGTCTTTGGAAAAATATTTTTAAAAAATCCACGTTTATAGGGAGGCCTTGGAAAAATATTTTAAAAAAATCCACGTTTATAGCGAGGCCTTGGAAAAATATTTTTAAAAAATCCACGCTTATAGCGAGGCCTTGGAAAAATATTTTTAAAAAATCCACGTTTGAGATTAGTCCTTGGAAAAATATTTTTAAAAAATCCACGCTTGTGATTAGACCTTGGAAAAATATTTTTAAAAAAACCACGTTTATAGGGAGGTCTTGGAAAAATATTTTTAAAAAATCCACGTTTATAGGGAGGCCTTGGAAAAATATTTTTAAAAAATCCACGTTTATAGGGAGGCCTTGGAAAAATATTTTTAAAAAATCCACGTTTATAGGGAGGCCTTGGAAAAATATTTTTAAAAAATCCACGTTTATAGGGAGGCCTTGGAAAAATATTTTTAAAAAATCCATGTCTATGTTGAGTCCTTTTAAAAATATTTAAAAAAATCTACGTTTATGTTTAATCCTTGGAAAAATATTTTTAAACAATCCACGTTTATTATGAGTCCTTGGAAAAATAGTTTTTAAAAATCCAAGATTATAAAGAGTCCCTGAAAAAAAAATTTTAAAAATCCACGTTTATGTTTAGTTCTTGGAAACAATTTTTTTTTTTTATGAAAAGTCCCTGACGAAAATATTTTTAAAAAATCCTCGTTTATGTTTAGTCCTTGCAAAAATATTTTTAAAACATACACGTTTTGGAAAGTCCTGGGAAAAATATTTTAAAAAAATCCATGTTTTGGAAAGTCCTGGGAAAAATATTTTTAAAAAATCCATGTTTTGGAAAGTCCTTGGAAAAATATTTTTAAAAAATTCATGTTTTGGAAAGTTCTGGGAAACATATTTTTAAAAAATCCATGTTTATGAAAAGTCCAGGGAAAAATATTTTTAAAAAATCCACGTTTATGAAGACTCCTTGCAATTTTTTTAAATTATCCACGTTTTTGAGGAGTCCTTGGAAACATATTTTTTTGAAAGGTCCCTGAAAAAATTATTTTTAAAAATCAACATTTATGAGGAGTCTTTGGAAAATATTTTTAAAAAATCCACGTTTATGAAGAGTCCTTGAAAAAAATATTTTTAAAAAATCCAAGTTTATGAAGAGCCCTTAAAAAATATTTTTCAAAAAATCCAGTTTGTGAGAAGTCCTTGAAAAAATATTTTGAAAAAAATCCACGTTTGTGAAGTGTCCTTGGCAAAATATTTAAAAAAACTCAGGTTTATGAAGAGTCCTTGGAAATTTTTTTTTTAAATCCATGTTTAATTTTTTTTATTTTTTTAATATTTATTTTTAGATTTGTTCATCAATTTGTCCATCCATGCAAAAAAAAAAATAGATGTCATAATCGAATATCCTTACTCAATAACTGAAATTCCAGTAGCCTCCATCCAACTAATCCTCATAAATGATGGAGGCAACAAAGCGTGCCATTAATCTATTTATAATATTTTCCATTCACAAGGTTTGTTGCCGGCCAAAAAAAAAAAAAAAAACTTGTGCATTTAATGGGTTTTGATTTAAATATTTTATTCATTACGGCCAGCCGGAGAGATATTTTCCCCCCCTTTTTTGTCAAAATATTCCAATTGACCATTATTTTAGGCATTTCGGCGCGGTGTGTTTCTGACAATTAAGTGATGCAGTTATGCAACCGAAAAAAATGATGAATTTATTTTTACCACTTCATAGTTGGTGGCTGCCGTAGGCCAAATTTTGTAGGCAGTGTGGACGGACACACCAGGCATAGTTACAATTTCGCCAGCCCAAAGTGGTTTTGAGTTATGTTTTTATTTTTGACGATGGCCATTATTGCTGTTGTTGTTGTTTAGTTATCTGGCTGAATTCACAAAACTAATGCCAAAAAAATAATACCGAAATTGGTCGAAACAGATTTGTATGGTTAGCTTTTTATTCATTTTATTTGCAGGAGGATTTTTATGGCCAGAGACAAAAAAAATTTGTCATATTTTTTTGAAAAACAAAATTAAGCAAATAAATTTGAGATATTAGGATCAACTGGAAATTTTGAAAAAAAATGTAAAAAAATTAAAGTCCTTTTTTTGGTGATGGAATTTAAAAAACAAACTCCAGTTTTTTTCTTAATTTTCGTCACTAATTGCTTCTCCTTCCCCTCTCGTTCACCCGCCTAAACTCATATATATTTCTTCTTTTTCCCCAATTTTTTTTTAAAATCCTGCCCGCATTTATTTCCACGGAATATAACATTTTCCATTTTGTCCATTTGTTCGAAATTAAATTTGGTAAATTTTATTTCATTATTTTGCTTTGCATAATTCATGTTTTCTGTTTCTAAACAAAATTGCATATGAGCATATTTTATTATGGCATTTAACAAAAAAAAAATATTTTTTGTTTTATTTTTGGCTTTCGTTGATGTTTTTGTTGTTGTTATTTTCCAACAACTGGCTGTAAACAATGGCCAAAACGCAGCCAACACAACTATTTCAATTCAATTCTGAGAATATTTTGCAACATATTTTAAATGCCCGGTTTGTGTTCTATTATTGCTCCAAAATTAAGTTGTTATTGTTTTTGTGCGATTTTCGAAAACACCATTTGAATACTTTATGACAATAGGTAATAAACAAGTAATAATTGTATAGGGATTTTTTTTTTTCATAAAATTTCAAGGATTGGCAAACAAGGATTTCTTAAAGAATATTTTCTCAAGGACAAATAAAGGTGGATTTTCTAAAAGATTTTCCCACGGACAAATAAAAAAAGATTTTGAAAGGGCAACAAATTTGAACCAACATTTGTTGCTTTTATGGATTTTTAAAAATATTTTTCCAAGGTCTAAATAGAAACGTGGATTTTTTTAAAATATATTTTTCCAAGGCATAATTGAAACGTGGATTTATAAAAATATTTTTCCAAAGACTAAATAGAAACGTGGATTTTTTAAAAGTATTTTTCCAAGGTCTAAATACAAATGTGGATTTTTTAAAAATATTTTTCCAAGGTCTAAATACAAACGTGGATTTTTTAAAAATATTTTTCCAAGGTCTAAATACAAACGTGGATTTTTTAAAATTATTTTTCCGAAGACTGAATAGAAACGTGGATTTTTTAAAAATATTTTTTCAAGGTCTAAACAGAAACGTGGATTTTTTAAAAATATTTTTCCAAGGTCTAAATAGAAACGTGGATTTTTTAAAAATATTTTTCCAAAGACTAAATAGAAATGTGGATTTTTTAAAAATATTTTTCCAAGGTCTAAATAGAAACGTGGATTTTTTAAAAATATTTTTCCAAGGTCTAAATAGAAACGTGGATTTTTTAAAAATGTTTTTACAAAGTCTCCTCATAAGCATGGTGTTAGCAGTCAGATAGCTTCTTGAATAAAAGACAAGTTGTGTAATTGATAGAAAGTAATCTTTACTGAACAAAGGTTTAAAGAGAAGTAGTTAGGTTACAATGAGATGATAGTTATAAAACCTAACGGAATACAACTTTAGTAAACTAGTACTAAAAGTATGAAGTAGTAAATGGGTTGTGAAACAAAACAGGGTGAATCTTCAGATGTATTTTACATACCCTACCTCAACCCATATACTATTTCCATAAACAGATAATTCGTTCAATTAATTTTCAGTTTGAAATAACATTTTCGAAAACTTGACATGTTTCTCTTTGGTCAAGCATTTAGTAAACATATCAGCTATATTAGTATCACTTGACACATATTCTAAAACAATGTCCTTATTTTCAAACTTTTCACGTATGTAGTGATATCTAATATCTATATGCTTGCTCCTTTTGTGAGCAACTGGATTTTCAACCATAAACTGGGCACTTTGGTTATCGCATCTTATTGTAGTCGCTGACTGGATAAATTCATGAAGTCCTATTTCAGCAAGTAGGCTTCTGATATAAACCACTTCTTTGGTGCCTTGACACATGGCAATATACTCGGCTTCCATGGAACTTAGTGCAACGATCTTTTGTTTCTTCGATTCCCAAGTTATTGGACCTCCAGCAAGAAAAATTACAAATCCACTAAATGATTTGCGGTCCACCACATTTGAGCCCCAGTCTGCATCTGTGTAACATACCAAATCATTAGAAGAACTGAATGATAACGTACCTTTTGGATTTTGCTTCAGGTATCGCAAAACATTTTTGGCTGCAACAAAATGCTCCTTGTGTGGATGACTATTAAACTGCGAGAGCTTTGACACGATGTGTGATATGTCAGGACGTGAGGCAGCAGATAAATATGTCAGCGATCCTATTAACGACTGGTATATTTTTACATCAAATCCATGACAGTTATCTTCTTTACAAGCTTCCAAGACCGTTCCAGCCACAAAAGGGGTAAACAATGGCTTACATTGTTCCATATTCCATTCTCGAATCAATTCTTCTGTATACGATAACTGATGTACTGATATATTTCCTCGAGGACCGTCTCTTTTTATCTCCATCCCCAAATAGTAATTGACCGGACCTCTGTCAATCGCATCCACATACTTATTCAAGCTCAGTACCACCTCGCTTAATGTGTTCTCCTCTGAACATGCGAGTAAAATATCGTCGACATAAATAGCCAACATTACCAATTCTCCCTCCTTATGCAACACGTACAAGCAACTATCAGTCTTGCAGCGAACAAAATTTAAATCGAGCAATATTTGGTTTATTTTGCGATACCAATCTCGGCCAGCCTGTTTGAGACCATAAATAGATTTTTTTAGCTTGCAAACTCCATTTGGGATATTTTTGTCAATAAACATAGGCGGCTGCCGCATATAAACCTCTTCTTTCAATTCACCATTAAGGTATGCAGAAACAATATCGATATGGTTGACAAGCATCTTCCGACCAGCAGCAACAGCAAACAACATTCTAATAGCAGTAAATCTCACAACTGGGGAGTACGTTTCATTATAGTCAATTCGGAACTTTTGAGAGAATCCCTGAGCAACAAGTCGTGCCTTGTGTTTAACAATATTTCCAGAAGGGTCTCTCTTGGTGACAAACACCCACTTACAACCAACAGTATTCTTTCCATCTGGTCTCTCCACAAGTTCCCATGTGCTTTTTCTCATCAGTGACTCATATTCCTCTCTCATTGCCTTTCTCCAGTCATTTGCGTTGGAAGATTGCATCGCCTCCTCAACCGTACTCGGATCTTTATTAATTTCTTCGACTTTATTTACAATTTGAGTAGGTTCCACAACGAATATTTTTTTTGGTCGTCCTTTTCTTCCCGTTTTCACTATTTTCGGCCTACCTCTTTTTCTTTTCTCACCAACTTGCGCGTTGACTGATCCATCCGTTGAGAATTCACTATGGTTGTCATCCGATTCATTTGCATTGTTGCTCTCTTGAATTCCTCTTTCGGGTTGACATTCGCTATCGGGAAAAGGTTGAAGATTTAATTCAACATTAAACCAATCATC
Source organism: Musca domestica (assembly GCF_030504385.1). Taxonomy (NCBI): domain Eukaryota; kingdom Metazoa; phylum Arthropoda; class Insecta; order Diptera; family Muscidae; genus Musca; species Musca domestica. The sequence continues at coordinate 3,734,449 of NW_026712321.1, read as the reverse complement.
TTTGTTCCGCTTTATTCCATCATCCGTATCGACTGTATTTGTAAATTTCTTTTCAAAGAAAACAATATCACGAGCAATAACAATATTTCTGCATTCTTTGTTGTATAATCGGTAGGCCTTCGACTGGTGTGCATAACCAACAAAAACATATGGCTTTCCTTTGGGTTGTAGCTTAGACCGACCTGGCTTTTTGTCCAAGGCAACAACGTCGCATCCAAAACATCGAAGATGAGCCACTGTAGGTTTTCTACCAAACCAACATTCATAGGGCGTCTTGTTTTTCAAAACCTTTGATGGGCAACGATTCCTTACGTATGTGGCTGTGTTGACGGCTTCGGACCACAAAGAATGAGGAAGGTTAGAGTCACATAACATACACCGCGCCATCTCAACTACGGTTCTGTTTAATCTTTCGGCAACTCCGTTCTGCTGCGGGGTGTATTTTACTGTAGTCTGGTGTTCTATGCCTGCCGACGATAAATACAGTTGAAATTCGTTAGACAAATACTCACTCCCGTTATCGCTTCTTAGAATTTTCATTTTACAACCAGTCTGTCTTTCTGACATCGTACAGAAATCTTTGAAAACTTTAAGGGCGTCTGATTTTTTTCTCAAAAAATAGATTGTCGCGAAGCGTGAGTAGTCGTCAATAAAAGATATGAAATATCTGGAACCACCTTCGCTTACAACTCGCATTGGACCGCATATATCCGAATGCACTACCTCTAATGGCTTCTTACTGAAACGTTCTCCATATTTAGTAAACGGCTTAACAGTCATCTTGCACATAGCACATGTCACACAATCGATTTCAGCTTTTGGGTCTATGGCCAGTCCTCTCACCATTTCCAGATTCTGTAACTTTTCCATATCTTTGCAATTTAAGTGGCCCAGCCTACGATGCCACAGCGCATTATCAGCTTTCTCGTTCACCATCATCAATTCCTCTTTCACATAAAATGTTGTGGTAAATATTCCACCTTTAGGCTGAGCTTCGAAAATCAAATGATTGTTTTTATTTTTTGCGCACACATTCTCTTTCGTAAATCGCACGTTATGTCCATGCTCAATTATTTTGTGAACAGACAAAAAATTTGCATTTAACATTGGCACGAAGAGTACATTGCATAGAGTAATGTCGGTAAACTCCGATTTCAAATTTACATTGCCTATGCCCTCAGCAAATACACAATCACCTGATGCCAGCATTACCTTTTGCCTAAGTTCTCTTAATGAAGAGAACACACATTTATTTCCACTCATATGTGATGATGCGCCACTGTCTACAATCCACTCATTTGAGTTTAAGCTGCTCGATTCTCTGGCTGTCATTATCATCGCTTTGCTATTGCAATTCGCCTTAATGTGACCTCTCTTTCCGCATGAGTAACATCGAATATTTTTGTGCCTGTGCTGCTCACCGCTCTCTTTTTCATGTTTGCCTTTCTTCTTATTCGCCCGCCTTGAATTCGCCGCAAACACGTGTTCATCACCATTTACTATTTTCTCTCCTCGACGTTGATGCTCTTCCAACACTTTGACCTTCAACTGATCCCAACTAGGCAGAATGTCTCTACTCTCCATCGCCACTATGAAGCTTTCATATTCGTCGGGGAGACTGCACAACAACAATAAACTTACAAAATCCTCTGGTAGTGAAACGTCAATTTCTCTTAATGATTCCACCATTGAGCTGAACTCATTTATTTGTTGTTGGTATCCAATCGAATCTTGAATTTTAAATCTAACCAACCTTTTGAACAAATTTACCTTCCTGGCGGGAGTTTTGCCAACATATGTGGAACTTAATTTGTTCCAAGCTTCCTTAGCATTTTTGCACGACTTCACGTGTATTAATTCCGACGGCTTTATACAAAGCGTGATTGTTGCTAGCGCCTTAGAATCAATCACTTTCCAAGCAGCCTTTTCCTCTGCGGTTGCTGTTATTGGACATGTCCCATCTATGACACTCCAATAGTCCAAAGTGATTAACAAGCTCTTCATATGGACCGACCAACTTGAATAGTTATCTCCACACAGCTTTTCTATTTGCGCCGAACTTGCCATAATTTTCAATTTCTAAACAATCCGCGAATTAATACTTCTTTTACTTCTTTCTTATGACTTTGAACTTTTATTCTTGAAGCAATAACACGTGGGCAGTGCCTGGGCCCATAACCTATGTTAGCAGTCAGATAGCTTCTTGAATAAAAGACAAGTTGTGTAATTGATAGAAAGTAATCTTTACTGAACAAAGGTTTAAAGAGAAGTAGTTAGGTTACAATGAGATGATAGTTATAAAACCTAACGGAATACAACTTTAGTAAACTAGTACTAAAAGTATGAAGTAGTAAATGGGTTGTGAAACAAAACAGGGTGAATCTTCAGATGTATTTTACACATGGATTTATTGAAAATATTTTTCCAAGGACTAACTAGAAATGTGGATTTATTAAAAATATTTTTCCAAGGTCTAAACACAAACGTGGATTTTTTAAAAATATTTTTCCAAGGACTAAAATGAAATGTGGATTTTTTATAAATATTTTTTTAAAAACTCTTCATTATCCTCGATTTTTTAAAATTATTTTCCAAGGACTATTCATAAATTAAATATTTTTCCAAAGACTTTTCATAAACGTGGATTTTTTTAAAATATTTTCCAAGGACTTAATAGAAACGTGGATGTTTTAAAAATATTTTTTCCAAGGACTCCTCATAAACGTGGATTTTTGAAAAATATTTTTCCAAGGACTCTTCATAAACACGGATTTTTAAAAATATTTTTACAAAGATTCCTCATAAGCGTCAATTTTTTAAAAATATTTTTCCAAGGTCTAAATAGAAACGTGGATTTTTTAAAAATATTTTTCCAAGGTCTAAATAGAAACGTGGATTTTTTAAAAATATTTTTCAAAGGTCTAAATAGAAACGTGGATTTTTTGAAAATATTTTTCCAAGAAGGCTTCAAAAAGGGAATTTTTGTCTATTTTTTTTTTAAATTACATTACCTTAGTTACACCTTACCCACATCCGTTTGAACATTGACTGGGATATTTTTAATTTCCCTCCTCCTCCCTTGCATGCTGTCCATTTAGATTTCATTTAATCCATCTGTCTGATTACTATTCCGGCTATTATTCTTATCTATGGTTACACCAGGGTATTTAGAAGCATAAGTTTCTTGTGATGCCCAAGCTCAAGTCCTAGTCAGGTAACCTGTCCTCCTTCCCTGCATCTCTATGGCCAGAAATTCCATTGTCAATTTGATTTTAATTGAAAAAAATCCTTTTTTTATAATCTCAAAGCATTCCACAGCCATCCACTTGGATTTATCGTTGGTTGTCCTTTTTGTCCGTTTTGTTGCTTGCTTTGTAGCAACTGAAAGGGATACTGTTTCGAATGATGGTTGCATACATGTGTGTGTGTGTGTCTGTGCGGGTGTGAGTGTGGGTTTACTTAGATGAAAAAGGGACATATGTTAATCCTTTTTTAGCCATACATATGGTCAGTGGGGGAATTTTTACTTTTATTTTTATTTTTTTATATCCACTTTAATATGGCTTATTGAAGGTAATAAGCTGTAAATTTTATAGCCCAGACATGTGTCCATGGGTCGGTTGGATAGATGGACGGACGTTGGATTCATGATTTCAGGTAATGTTTATGGTCACAAGAATGCCTAACATAAAAACGTTTAAGTATTTATTTCATGAGAGAAAAAAAGCTGTAAAATGTGATTATATTATCATAAATCAGGGAGTTAAGCGAACAAAGGATCAATTAAGAGAACACCCCCTTGAGAGGAATATAAACAGTCACCCTAAAAGGAATCCTTGAAAAAAAATGTGGACTACCTAAATAAAGTAATTCTTGAAGTCGAATATAATTTTTAAAAAATCTGGTTAATTTATTACAAAAATATTTTTTATATCCAAAAAAGCGAAATAAATTAAAAAAAATATTTGAAATTATTTAAAAAATATTTTAAAATTTTTAAAAATTCTCAAAAACGCTTTAAAAAAAAAAACAATAATAATTTTTAAATCATAAAATTATTTCAATGTCCATTCACGAAATACCCAAGGAATATTTACCCCAGAAATAAAAAAGGCAAAATTATCCAACTGCACTGCAGCATATCCTTGCATCTTACAGAGCAAATCCTTGCCATCACCAACTGAAGGCATTCGGCTTAGCCCCATTGCAGGTGGTGGTGATGGCAATTCGATGTGGTGGAGTTAAACATGCATTTATTCATTAATTTACTACTGCAATGGGATGCACTCTCTTCTCTGCAGCATTCCTCTCTCTTTCACTCTATCTCTCTCTCTCGATTTTCCCCTCTTTCCCATGGATTGTTTATTTGTTGGCTTAAATCTATCACCTTGCGGCAAATGCATTTTTCTTAACGGCAGATTTGCTGTTTTTTCGTTCCAGGACTGTCAGTCGGCCTGTCAGTAGGTCTGTCGTATGTTTGTACATTGGTATTGGTTGTCACCATGATTATGTGCAACATTAGGCACAAAATGTTGACAAGCAAACAAAGGATAGAGAGGAGTGTATGGTAAGAAAGGGATAGGTCTTCTGGGTTCGATAGATTTTTCTATAGAAAAAAAAATCGAAAGAACCGGTTCGATAGGTTTTTCTATAGAAAAAAAATCGAGAGAACCGGTTCGATAGGTTTTTTCTATAGAAAAATAATCGACAGAACCGGTTCGATAGATTTTTCTATAGAAAAATAATCGAGTGAACCGTTTTGATAGATTTTTCTATAGAAAAAAAATTCGCGAGAACCGGCTCGATAGGTTTTTTCTATAGAAAAAAAATTCGCGAGAACCGGTTCGATAGGTTTTTTCTATAGAAAAAAATTCGCGAGAACCGGTTCGATAGGTTTTTTCTATAGAAAAAAATTCGCGAGAACCGGTTCGATAGGTTTTTTCTATAGAAAAAAAATCGCGAGAACCGGTTCGATAGGTTTTTTCTATAGAAAAAAATTCGAGAAAACCGGTTTGATATGTTTTTTCTATAGAAAAAAATTCGCGAGAACCGGTTTGATATGTTTTTTCTATAGAAAAAAATTCGCGAGAACCGGTTCGATAGGTTTTTTCTATAGAAAAAAATTCGCGAGAACCGGCTCGATAGGTTTTTTCTATAGAAAAAAATTCGCGAGAACCGGTTCGATAGGTTTTTTCTAAAGAAAAAAATTCCCGAGAACCGGTTCGATAGGTTTTTTCTATAGAAAAAAATCGAGACAACCGGTTCGATAGGTTTTTTCTATAGAAAAAAAAATCGAGAGAACCGGTTCGATAGGTTTTTTTCTATAGAAAAAAAAAATCGAGAGAACCGGTTCGATAGGTTTTTTTCTATAGAAAAAAATTCGAGAGAACCGCTCTCCTTCATCCAGCACCCAAGATATCACACTCTTCTGTAGGGAACGCCTCCAAGTCCTTAGAATAAAAGCCTCCAGTTTTTCCACAGCAAAATTTTTTTCTTCAACTGGTCTGGACAATGAAGTCCTAATGCTCTCCCGGAGCAAAAGACCTACAGATCTCCCAAAAGAAAATACCTCCATCTCCTTTAGGACAACGGTCCTCCATCTCCTTTATTACAAAGGATCTCCATCTCCTATTTCTTAGATTATTTAATCTATTCCCACCTGTCCATACTTCCCTGGCACATCCTTGCCTCTCATTTACCCCAGTCATTACACCCCCTCTCCGTTGCCTTACTAATATGAGAGCTTTGGCCGAAATGAATGGCTGGCTATTCTCAGCATGGATTGGCATTAACTTAAACTATTACTTTGCCTGCAGTGATGACAGCGTGAGGCAGAAATTCGGTTCCAAGGCAAACATCAATTGTATCATCGCCACTGGCCAAGGGGACCATGGCCTTTGCAGATGCTGCTGCTGATAGTCACAAAGCTTCACAGTGGTGTACTGCACAGGACCCCCTGTTTGGGCACGACCATCCTCCCCCCCCCCTCTCTTATATAGGCTAAAGGGAAGATTAGGGTTGGGTAGGGTGGAAGGATAGACCTGTGCGTACATTATGACTTTTGTACCATTTCATTTCATTGCAGTTCAAGTTTCAACCAGATATTGTCTACTGAACTGCTGTCTTTGTTGCTATTGCTGTTGATGTTGTTGTTTTGTTTTCGATTCTGGATTCTTCGTTTCAGAATTGGAACAATGATAAAATTTGTTGTTGGTGACACTTTAACGCTACGGTAAAGAGTTATTGGAATTTATGTATTCAAACAAACAGACAAACAAACAAAAACGTGTAACCCTACGTCAATGCCCAGCAGTGCGGCTCTTCCATCCATGGCAAATTTACCACGAATATCTCTTCACTTCCATGGCAAGAATGCAAAGTAAGAAAAAACCACCAGCTCTGACACCCACCCCCACCTCACCAGGACTCAGCTTTCATTATCAGCGGCATGGCAGGGAACATGATATACATGGGTATCCTTTTAATAGGGTGTTTCCAAAAAGTTCCGACAACAAAATCGATAGTTTTCCTACATAAACCTTTCGAGATAACTGGTTCGATATATTTTTCTTTAGAAAAAAATTCGAGAGGAACAATTCGATGGGTTTTTCTATAGAAAATTTTTCGAGATAAACGGTTCGACAGGTTTTCTTATAAAAAATTTTTCAAGAGAATCGGTTCTATAAGTTTTTCTACAGAAAAAATTTCGAGAGAACCGTTTGATAAATTTTGCTATAGAAAAATTCTCGAGAGAACCGGTTCGGTAGTTTTTTCTATAGGAAAATTTTCGAGAGAACCGGTTCGATAGGTTTTTCTATAGGAAAAAATTCGATAGAACCGGTTTGATAGATTTTTTTTTTGGAAAAATTCGAGAGAACCGGTTCGATAGGTTTTTTTCTATAGAAAAAAATTCGAGAGAACCGGTTCGATAGGTTTTTCAATAGAAAAATTTTCGACAGAACCGGTTCGATAGGTTTTTTTTCTATAGGAAAAAAATTCAACAGAACCGGTTCGATAGATTTTTTTTCTATAGAAAAATTTTCGAGAGAACCGGTTCGATAGGCTTTTTCTATAGAAAAATTCTAGAGAGAACCGGTTCGATAGGTTTTTTCTATAGAAAAATTCTCGAGAGAACCGGTTCGATGGTTTTTTCTATAGAAAAAAAATCGAGAGAACCGGTTCGATGGTTTTTTCTATAGAAAAAATTCGAGAGAACCGGTTCGATGGTTTTTTCTATAGAAAAAAATTCGAGAGAACCGGTTCGATGGTTTTTTCTATAGAAAAAAATTCGAGAGAACCGGTTCGATGGTTTTTTCTATAGAAAAAAATTCGAGAGAACCGGTTCGATGGTTTTTTCTATAGAAAAAAATTCGAGAGAACCGGTTCGATGGTTTTTTCTATAGAAAAAAATTCGAGAAAATTCTATAGAAAAATTCTCGAGAGAACCGGTTCGATTGGTTTTTCTATAGAAAAATTCTCGGGAGAACCGGTTCGATTGGTTTTTCTATAGAAAAATTCTCGAGAGAACCGGTTTGATTGGTTTTTCTATAGAAAAATTCTCGAGAGAACTGGTTCAATAGATTTTTCTATAGAAAAATTCTCGAGAGAACTGGTTCAATAGATTTTTCTATAGAAAAATTCTCGAGAGAACTGGTTCAATAGATTTTTCTATAGAAAAATTCTCGAGAGAACCGGTTCGATAGGTTTATTCTATAGAAAAAAATTCGAGAGAACCGGTTCGATAGGTTTTTTCTATAGAAAAAAATTCGAGAGAACAGGTACGATAGGTTTTTTCTATAGAAAAAAATTCCAGAGAACCGGTTCGATAGGTTTTTTCTATAGAAAAAAATTCGAGAGAACTGGTTCGATAGGTTTTTTCTATAGAAAAAAATTCGAGAGAACCGGTTCGATAGGTTTTTTCTATAGAAAAAAAATCGAGAGAACCGGTTCGATAGGTTTTTTCTATAGAAAAAAATTCGAGAGAACCGGTTCGATAGGTTTTTTCTATAGAAAAAAATTCGAGAGAACCGGTTCGATAGGTTTTTTCTATAGAAAAAAATTCGAGAGAACCGGTTCGATAGGTTTTTTCTATAGAAAAAAATTCGAGAGAACCGGTTCGATAGGTTTTTTCTATAGAAAAAAATTCGAGAGAACCGGTTCGATAGGTTTTTTCTATAGAAACATTTTCGAGAGAACCGTTTCGATAGATTTTTCTACAGAAAAATTTTCGAGAGAACCGTTTCGATAGATTTTTCTATAGAAAATTTTTTGAGAGAACCGATTCGATAGATTTTTCTATAGAAAAATTTTCGAGAAAACCGTTTCGATAGGTTTTTTTCTATAGACAAAAATTCGAGCGAATTTTCGATAGTTTTTTCTATAGACAAATTATCAAAAGAACCGGTTCGATAGGATATTTCTGTGGAAAAAATTAGAGAAGACCGGTTATCAATTTTTTCTATAGAGAAAAATCGTCGAACCGGTTTCTCTCAATTTTTTTTTCTATAAAAAAAATTTGTTTTCTATAGAAATACATAATTGTACCGAATTTCTGTGGAAAAAAAAAAAATTCGAACCTATTCTCCCGATTTTTTTAAATCTCTTTTTCTCGTTTGATCCCTTTATCCTCAAAATGCAACGATTTATTGTGTGATGACGTTGAAGTACCCCCCATTGTATGTATGGTAACGCAATTGTTGTTGTTGTTATTATAGCTGTCCTACCTACACACCATCACCATCCACTCTCACTCACACCCACTCTCACATTCATTGCCTTTTGTCACACAGTTGTTGATGTCAAAGTCCTTAGAGGACAATTGGAAATACGTGTTTCCACTGTGGCTGGAAATTTTCTGCACTTTCGGCCTGTTAATAGTTGCTATGCCTGCCTATGCCTTCTGCCTCCTACCCACCCTCCCTGGCATTTGATCCCGAACGATGATATGTCTTGACAAAGAAGGCTGGCGTAGGAAAAAATAAAATCCTTGCTCCGATAACTGTTATTCGAGTTACAACCAGGAAAAAAAGATTTAAATTTGTTACAACAATAACAATTCACTTTAAGATTTAAATGACTTTAAACCGACCTGCAAAAGCAGAAACGACAACAACAACAACAAAAATAATCCACATTGTCAATTCTCTGTGTAATATTGTCATTTATGCGTATTTTCGGAATATTTATTTATTTAAATCCTTAAAATATCCAAAAAACGAGTAGGAAGCAATTGAAGGAAGCAAAGCACAACAAAAACATAAAAAAGAACCTACAACAACACAAACGACAACAACAACAGGAATAAATCTCAACAGTTTCATGTGTAAAAATCCATTAAAATTCAAATCACAGCTTTTTTACTCTCTCTCCCCTTTCTCGTTATTTTTCTCTCTCTCTCTCTCGATGCATGGGTATCTGAGTGTGTGACTGTGTGTGTGTGTGGCATGTTTTCAATAAATGGAAAGCGTATCTGGAAAATAAAATCCGAAACGAGAATTCTATAAATAGTAAACAAGTATCAATGTATTGTCGATTACAATTTTAGTAAAATGTTATAACATTTCGAAAGCACGACCGAACGACCGAACCCCCCGACCCAAGCCTCAGCTCAAAGTGGAGGCATCAGGAAACCAAACCAGAGAACAATAGTTACACTCAGCAGCAATATCGACAAAAAACAGAGTAACAAACATCTCAAATAACCCGAAAAATAAGACCAATATTGGCAAAAACTGCATTCGGCAGGAGCGGGAAAATATTTTCAAAAAAAAAAAAAAAAAACAAAAAAAAAAAATAAATAAATAAATAAAAAAAAAAATAAAAAATAAAATAAAAAATAAAATAAAAAAAAATAAATAAATAAATAATTGTATTTTACGGATATTTTCTCAGAATCCGAAAATTATTGAATTTTTGAAACCTATGTTTTTTTCGAAAAAAAAATCGCTATATGTCGAAATGTTTGTAACACCACACAATATAAGTCCTAGACCCACCATATAATATATTTTTTTCCTATATATCTAGTCGATCTAGCAATCTGATCGCAATATATTTAGGGGTTTAACTTGGCTCAAAACAGAAAAATGTCCTGTTCTTGCAGTTATAGTAGTGCAGTACTTATAGATCAAAATTGTAGACCAATCTACGCGGCATTTTGCAAAGGGTTGACTTAGATGGGCATCGGATAATGTTAAGGGGGTGAAATTGACCATAAAGTTCCAATTAGACGTGTCATAACCATAACCATATAACTCAGCTTTTCAAACCAATCTTATGGAGTATAAGGTAATTTTGAAAATACCTAAAGGGTTAGTCTTGATACGTAGTCGTATAAAAAGGCTGGCTTTTTGGTTATTCGTACCAAAAGGGTACGAAAAAGACTAAAATGTACAAAAAAAAAATTAATAATTTGTAAGGAGCAAACGGAATAAGTTAGAATTCTAAAATTTTCAATTAGAGTCATTGATAGAGTGCAGAACATATGTACCAAAGGGTTTCTGGAAATTCATACCTTATGGTTATGTAAAGATCTAAACTTTCGCTGAACTTCTAAAATGGTAACATTTGGCATTATGTGAACGGACAGAGCTACAGACTTGAAATTTGGTATGAGAATCAAAGTTGGAAAGTAAGATTGAGATATGAAAGTGGTTTTGCAAATGTTGACTACATGTGTACAAAAAGTACTAAATGGTACCAAAATTGCATCAGTTTGGTTTAGGGTGAACGGATGAAGGTTAAATTGAGAAAATTTTTATTGGGAAAATATAGTTCTAGAAATCTGAAATTTGTTATTAGAGTCGCTGTTCATGTGTTGGTTTTGGAAATGTGTACTATAATTGTACGAAAAGTACTGAATGGTACTAAATTAGAAAAAGTTTGGCTTAGGGTGAACCGATAAAGCTGAAATTTTGTACAATTTAGTTGATCGGATAGGGCTTGATATTTGGATATCAAGTTCGCTGTTCACGGGTAGCCTGGATCTGTGCAGGTGGTTTTGGAAATATGTACTATAATTATACGAAAAGTTCTCAATGGTACTGTAGTTGGTATTGGGCGAAGGGATAAGGCTAGAATCCACAAATTTGATGTTGGGGTCTCTGTTGGTATTTGGAGTTAAGATATGGTGGTAGTTTTGCAAATGTGTACTACAATTGTTCGAAAAGTACTAAATAGTACTAAATTCGGTATTATTTGATGGAATAGTATCGAAATCCTGAAATTTGAAATTTAGTGTCTGTGGTTGAATTTTGGACATGCGTCCTAGAATTGTAGGAAAAGTACTAGAATTTGGTATTGAGACCTCTGGCGGTATCTGAAGTTTTGATATGGAGTTTGTTTTTGGTATTTTTGGTATTGAGTGAAGGGATAGGGCTGGTATCCTCAAATTTGATATTAAAGTCTCTTTTGGTATTTGGGATTAAGGATGGTTTGGAAATATGTCCCATATTTGTACGAAAAATACAAAATAGTACTAAATTTGGTATTGGGTGAAGTAATAGAGCTGAAATCCTGAAATTCGGTATGGATGTCACTTTTGCTGTCTGTGATTATGACTACAGAGGGTATATATCATTTGATACGACCAAAACGTGCCTCATCGAAATAAGGGTTTTATAACCTATGCGTCTTTGAACCAAATCCGTTTCAGCGAATTCGGAGTAGATCTAGGCTTGTCCTCTGGTTCTTTTCGTCTGTCTGACTGATTTCGGACTCGAAGGGAGTATACGATTTTTTTCCAAACATGGCACATTGTAATATTATTGTCAAACTTAGACCGAGATCGAATATGTGCAATAACGGTCCACTCCTTCTGGTACATCCCCCACAAAAAGTCAACATTTTCAAAGAAAATAATTAGCCTCACAGAAAGTGAAAGGATAATCGGATTTTGCTCCAACTGTGCAAATCCATCGGTGCTAGATCAGGTGTGAAAATGGACAATAAGATCCACTCATCAGTACCTCCTCCACAAAGGGTCAACATTTTGAATAATTACAACTCTTATAAAACGTGATGTAGGAGTCCAATTGTCTTCAAATTTCGCAACATTCTAATAGTTTTATTAACTCAAGGTCTGTTGTGAAAATGGAATGTCTCGGTCTACTCCTTCTGGTACCTCCCCCACAAAAAGTCGAAATTTTCAAAAAATATTTGTTTGCACAAAAAGAGAAAGGATAATCCGATTTTGTTCCAACTTTGCAAGTCCTAATATCTGCATCAGTTCTAGGTCAGGTGTAAAAATTGATATTTTCGGTCCACTCCATCAAGTAGCTCCCCCACAAAGGGTCAAAATTTTGAATAATTACAACTCTTATAAAATGGTATGTAAGAGTCCGATTGTCCTCAAAATTCACATATCCCAATAATTTTGTTAACCTAAGGTCTGGTGTGAAAATGGAATATATCGTTCCACTCCTTCTGGTACCTCCCCCACAAAAATTCGAAATTTTCAAAAAATATTTGTTTGCATAAAAAGATAAAGGATAATCCGATTTTTTTCGAACTTTTCTAAACTTAATATTTTCGTTAGTGCTAGGCCAGGTGCGAAAATGGAAGATATCGGTCCACTCCATCAAGTGCCTCCCCCACAAATGGTCAAAATTTTGAATAATTACAATTCTCGTAAAATGTGATGTAAGAGTCCGATTGTCCTCAAAATTCACATATCCCAATATTTATATTAACCCAAAGTCTGGTCTTAAGATGGAATATATCGGTCCACTCCTTCTGTCGAAATTTTCCACAAATATAATATAATAATAATCCGATTTTGTTCCAACTTTGCAAGTGTTAATATCTGCATCAGTTCTAGGTCAAGTGTAAAAATGGATAATATCGGTCCACTCCATCAAGTACCTCCCCCACAAAGGGTCAAAATTTTGAATAAGTTTAACTCTTATTTCAGTTTAGTTTAACTCAAATTTCACACATCCCAATATTTTTATAAACTCGAGATCTGGTGTTAAAATGGAATATATCGGTCCACTCCTTCTGGTACCTCCCCCACAAAAGGTCGAAATTTTGAATATCCATTACGATCATAAAACGCGAAATTATTATCCGATTCCATTTAGACTTGGCAAATCTGAATATTTCTATAAACACAGGATCTGTTATAAAGACGGTAGATATCGGACCATTTCTTCTGGTACCTTCCCCACAAAGGGTCAAAGTTTTGAATAACTCAAAACGTTTATAAAATCCGAAATAAGCATAAGGTTCTCTTTATATTTCACACATCCCATTATTTGCACTAACAAAAGATATGTTGTGAAGATGGGATATATCCTCCACAAAGGCTGAAAATTTTAAATATAAAATTTTAAATATACCTCCCCCACAAAAGCTGAAATTTTTGAATATCCACGAAGCTCATTAACAGCGAAATTAATATCCGATTCCATTCAATACTTGATATATCACAATATTTCCATCAACATAAGAAATGTTATAAAGATGGTAGAGATCGGGCCATTTCTTTTGCTACCTGCCCCACATAGGGTTAAAGATTTCGGAAAAAACAAAATGCTCAAAGAAAACGAAATAAGCATTCAACACTCTTCAAATTTCCCACATGCAAACATTTTTGCTTATACAATATCTCTGGTGAAGATGAAATATATCTGTGAACCCCTTCTGGTACCTGACTCACAAAGGGTCACAATTTTCAATACTTGTATCTGTCATACATTGCGAAACAAGTCTTGCTAAGTCTAAAAATATCTCTTTTTGACAGAAACCTGAGATGAATATGGAATTCATGATTTTCCATAAATTTATTTAGGTCCGATACGAATTGGCCGATATTGGCACATTCCTTCGGAACTTACTCCATAAGGGCATAAAAATTTAAATAATCAGAATCAGAAGTCAAAATATTTTTAAATTATCGTTCATTTGGCTGAGGGTATACATTTGTCGGCAGTACCGGCAGATACTTTTGAACTAGTTTTAAATATATTTTCTGTGTAGAATCCATTAAAATCGCGGAATAAATATTTTATTAAAATTTGGTTCTCATAAAAATTATTTTTTTTCTATAGGGTCAATTATTGATGAATAAGAATTAAAACAAGTTAAAAAGCAGTATGTTCGGCCGGGCCGAACATTGAATACCCTCCACCATTTGGTACAAATTTGACAATTTTCAAAAAAATTAACTCCATTAAAAATTCTGTTAAGATCTTAAAAATACCGAATGTAGTCGTACATTAGGGTCTACACGACGACGTGGACCTGCATAGGCAATTTTTGTCATAAGCTATTATAATATTCAAATGCGAAACTTGAAAAAAAAATCTGTTTAAAATGTAGCTAAATTTGTCAAAATACCGAATATAGGGAGGTACCATGGGGGTTATAAAACGTGGATTTGCACAGATAATTTTTTGTCATAGGCTGTAGTATCCACTACGAACTTCAAATACCAAATTTGAAACAATTTCGGTGAATAATGTCGCTAAAATCATCAAAATACCGAATATAGGGAGGTACCGTTATATGGGGGCTATACGAAGAGGTGGGCCTGCACAGGATATTTTCTGTCTTAGGCTGTAGTATCCACTACGAATTTCAAATACCGAATTTGAAACAATTCCGGTGAATAACGTCGCTAATATCATCAAAATACCGAATATTGGGAGGTACCGTTATATGGGGGCTATACGAAGGCTTGGACTTGCACAGACAATTTTCTGTCTTAAGCTGTAGTATCCATTACGAACTTAAAATTCGGTATCTCAAACAATTTCCGCGGGTTTTGTACCTAAACTCGTCAAAATACCCGAATATAGGGAGGTACTGTTATATGGGGGCTATAAGAAGAGGTGGACCTCCACGGACAATTTTCTGTCACAGGCTGTAGTTCCTATTGCGAACTTCAAATACCAAATTTGAAACAATTCCGGTGAATAATGTCGCTAAAATCAACAAAATACCGAATATCGGGAGGTACCGTTATATGGGGGCTATATGAAGACGTGGACCTACACAGACAATTTTCTGTCGAAGGCTGTAGTATCCATTACGAACTTCGAATGCGAAATTTTGAACAATTCCTGTGAATAATGTCGCTTAAATCATCAAAATACCGAATATCGAGAGGTACTGTTATATGGGGGCTTTACGAAGACGTGGATCTGTACAGACAATTTTCTGGCACAGGCTGTAGCATCCATTACGAACTTCAAATACGGCATCTCAAACAATTTCTGCGGCTTTTATACCTAAACTCGTCAAAATACCCGAATATCGGGAGGTACCGTTATATGGGGGCTATACGAAGACGTGGATCTGCACAGACAATTTTCTGCCTTAAGCTGTAGTATCCATTACGAACTTCAAATGCGAAATTTTAAACAATTACGGCAAATAATGTCGCTAAAATCATCAAAATACCGAATTTCGGGAGGTACCGTTATATGGGGGCTATACTAAAACGTGGACCTACATGGCTCATTTTCTGTCTTAGGATGTAGTATCTATTGCAAACTTAAAATACCAAAATTGAAACAATTCCGTTGAATAATGTCGCTAAAATCATCAAAATACCGAATGTCGAGGGTACAATTATATTGGGGCTATACGAAGACGTGGACCTACATGGCCCATTTTCTGTTTTATGCTGTAGTATCTGTTACGTACTTCAAATACCAAATTCGAAACAATTCCGGTTAATAATGTGGCTAAAATAATCAAAATACCGAATATCGGGAGGTACCGTTATATGGGGGCTATACGAAGACGTGGACCTGCACAGACAATTTTCTGTCTTAGGATGTAGCATCCATTACGAACTTCATATACCAAATACGAAACAATTCCGCTGAATAATCTCGCTAAAATCATCAAAATACTGAATATCGGGAGGTACCGTTATATGGGGGCTATAGGAAGACGAGAACCTACATGGCCCAATTTCAATACCAAAAATCCTGCAAACATAACATACATTTGAGTAAAATTTTACCAATCTTCTTCAATTCGTTCGGCAGCTAGAGTGATTTTCACAGACGGACAGACATCCGTCTGTCTTCAGACGGACATATGGACGGACATCGCTAAATCGACATAGAATTTTATGCTAACCAAAAATATGTATACTTTGTGGGGTCTAAAATTTATATTTTGAGGTATTACAAACGGAATGACAAACTTAATATACCCTCCATACTATGGTGGAGGGTATAATAAAGAGCTAATTATAAAAAAAAGGCATTATGGAGAATTTTTCAAAATTATTTTATCGAATATATTTTTTTTCAAACCCAATCTCTGAATATATGTTTTAAATATGGTCTAAAAATTGACGTTCCGTAGTTTATTAATCCGCCCATGTTCATTTGAATACCATACACCATACGTTTTCAAAATTTATTCATATATTCCTGTGTATGTGTGTGTGTGCGTGAGTAACGAAGCAACAGCAGCTTACTTACTTCATACTTTAATAAAAAATATGAAAAAATAAAAATAAAAAAAATATTTTTTGCAAACAATGTTGTTGCACAAAATCGAGGATATATTGAATTGGGGAGAGGGGTTTGGGGCGCAGAGGGGTCCTTACACCCCAAAAACAATGAAATATTGAGGAAATTTTCGTACATCACGAACTCACAGAATATATTCTTGATCTGCGTATCTCGTCACATATCATTTATGAATATATAATATTACAATAACAACAATAACAACAACAACAACAACAACGAGAATATCACACAAGATGGGAACAACAGCAGCAAACCGAATCCAACCAGTTTACCAATGGCATTGGATTATGGATGACATGCCCATGATGCTACAGCTATTGCTCCGGCTTCTGCTCCCGCTCCAAATCGTTTGTTTCTCCCTCTTCCTTTTGCATTGTATGCTGCACGTATTACAATGTGTCCAAATGTTCCGAACTCTTCGAAAATCATATCAAAATATTTTTCAAACAAAACCGGGCCAAAGATATGCTTCTCTTGTGCGATGTCCGTTGAGTAAAGGAGTTACACGTGTGCGAGAGAGTGTGTGAGTGTGTGTGATATTCCTCATATGCGAAATGTAGCGGATGTGTGGTTGTTGTTGTTCTTTTTGGATAGCATGTGAAAGGAAGTCGACACAAGTCAAGCAAATGTATTGAATACTGATGTGCTCTAGAAATGGCAGAAGCACGGAACGTGGTCATAAGGCATGGTTTTCCCCGAAATTCGGTTTTGTTACCAACAATCCGCTTTCAAATCAGAAAGATATTCGAAGCGACAGGTCTTATATATCAACAATGGCAATTGTCATGAATATTTAAATAATTGTAAGTTATGAGTTTTGGGTTGTTCGGAAAAAATGCAAATAAATAAATTAAAACCAGTAAAAAAAGTCTTAAAGCCGACTTTATGATACCCTACACCGCTTTGCTAATTTAGTAGAGCTCCACATAACAATTAAATGTTTTTATGGGAGAATTCAATCATACACGCTATGATTGGATTTATAATTTAAAGTTCAAGAATTCGGAATTGTATTGCCCATTTGGTGAACAATTAATTTGAAATCGGATAAAGATATATATGGGAGCTATATCCAAATCTGAACCGATCTCGACAAAATTTGGCAAAGATATTTCTGAGCTGTATTTGATATATTTCCTTGAATATCGTTGTTACGAAGTGCATATTACGGCTGTGGGTAACAAATATAACAAATCGGACGAATAATATATATGGAAGCTATAGCTATATCTGAACCGATCTTCACCAAATTTGACATATTAGCTTCCAGACTAAATTCGGTCGTAAGTGCCAAATTCCATTCCATTTGGACAAATATTATTAGACGTTTGGTGCACAATAAAAGGTAAATCGGACGAAGTTATATATGGGAGCTATATCCAAATCTGAACCGATCTCGATAAAATTTGGCAAAGATATTTCTGAGCTGTATTTGATTTATTTCCCTGAATATCGTTGTTACGGAGTGCATATTACGGCTATGGGTAACAAATATAACAAATCGGACGAATAATATATATGGAAGCTATAGCTATATCTGAACCGATCTTCACCAAATTTGACATATTAGCTTCCAGACTCAATTCGGTGGTAAATGTCAAATTCCATCCCATTTGGGCAAATATTAGACGTTTGGTGCACAAAATCAAAGGTAAATCGGACGAAGTTATATATGGGAGCTATATCCAAATCTGAACCGATCTCGATAAAATTTAGCAACTGTATTTCTGAGCTGTATTTGATATATTTCCCCAAATATTGTTGTTGCAGAGTGCATATTACGGCTGCGGTGGACAAAAATAACAAATCGGATGAACAATATATATGGGAGCTATAGCTATATCTGAACCGATTTCGATCAAATTTGGCATACATATTTTCAGGCCTAATTTGGGTGTATATGCAAAATTCCATAGAATTCGGGCTGATATTACACATTTGGGGCACAATAAAAGGCAAATCGGAAGAAGATATATATGGGAGCTTTATCTAAATTTCGACCGATTATCTCCAATTTCAATAGGGTTCGTCCTTGGGCCAAACAAATGATCTGTACAAAATTTCATCTGGATCGGGCAATAAATGCGGCATGTGCTTTGTTTACAAAAATACATGGACAGACGGACGGACGGACATGCATAAATCGACTCAGAATGTGATGCAGATCATCAAAAGGAACTATGGGTCTATCTCGTTTCCTTCTGCCTGTTACAAACAAATGCACAAAGACATAATACCCTGACAACCTTGTGGTGTAGGGCATAAATATTTGATTTGTAGTCAGCATGCCAAAACGGATTCGGGTGCATACTGAGTTTTTTAAAGGTCATCCATTTAAAATTTATTTTGCAGAGGAAATTTTGGGCGATATTTCAAAATAAATTTTAAATGGAGGACCTGTAAAATAACTCCCGAATAATAGATTTTTTTATACCCTCAGTCGTGTGGCTAGAGAGGGTATATATTATTTGATACGGCCAAAACGAGCCACATCGAAATAACGTTTTCAGGCCATAGGTCTCTTTGCACAAAATCCGTCGCAGGAAATTTGGAGTCGATCTAGGGGTGTCGGTTCCTTCGTCCTTCTGTCGGCCTGTCTGGCTTATGCTCACAGTAACTCTCGATGGGAATATCCGATTTGATCCAAACCTGGTACACTGTAATATTATTGTCTAACTTAGAACAAGTTTGGAGGTGGGCAACATTGGACCACTCCTTCTGGTACCCTTCCCCACAAAAGGTCAACATTTTCAAGGAACATACTTTAGGGATTAGAACAAGAAAGGATGATTACAATTTGTTCAAACTTTTCAAATTCCAATATTTTTATCAGTGTCATGACAGGTATGAAAATGGGTAAAATCAGCCCACTCCATCAAGTACCTCACCCACAAAGGCTCAAAATTAGGAATGATTATAACTCTAATAATATGTCACATAAGATTCCGATTGTCTTCATATTTCGCATATCTCAATATCTTTATTAAAATAAGATCTGCTGTGAAGGTGGTAGGTATCGGTCCACTGCTTCTGATACCTCCCCCCCAAAGGTGTCAAAATTTTGAATAGCCGTGAAGCTCTTAAAAAACGAAATAAGTTTCCGATTTCTTTTCGAACTGGGCACATCTCAATATTTCTAACAACACAAGATCTTTTGCGAAGATGGTAGATATCGGCCCACTCCTTCTGGTACCTCCCCCACAAAAGGGTCAAAATTTAGAGTATTAATGTCTCTCATAAAATTTGAACTAGGAGTTCGACTGTCATCAAATTTCTCACATATCAATATTTTTAATAACTCCAGATCTGGTGTAAAGATGGTGATCGTTCCACTCCTTCTGGTACCTCCCCCACAACGGGCCAAAATTTTGAATAGCCACGGAGCTCATAAAACGCGAAATCAACGTCCGATTCCATTCACACTTGGTAGATCTCAATATTTCCATCAACACAAGATCTGTTATAGAGATGGTGGAGATAGGACCATTCCTTCTGGTACCTTCCCCAAAAGGGTCAAAATTTTGAATAACCAAAACGATCATAAAATCAGAAATAAGTTTCCGGTTTTCTTCAAATTAAACACATAACAAAATTTTTGCTAATCCAAGTTCCGGAGTGAAATTGGGTTATATCGGTCCACTCCTTCTGGTACCTTCCCCACAAAGGGTCAACATTTTGAATAACACAACGACCACAAAATCCGAAATAAGCTTTCGGTTGTCATCAAATTAAACACATAACAAAATTTTTATTAACCCAAGGTCTGGAGTGAAAATGGGATATATGGGTCCACTACCTTCTGGTACCTCCCTCACAAAGTGTCAAAATTTTGAATATTCATGAAGCTCATAAAACGCGAAATTAACATCCGATTCCATTCAGACTTGGTACATCTCAATATTTCCATCAACACAATATCTGTTATAGAGATGGTGGAGATAGGACCATTTCTTTTGATACCTTCCCCACAAAGGGTCAAAGTTTTGAATAACACAACGACCACAAAATCCAAAATAAGCTTCCGGTTCTCTTCAAATTAGACACATAACAAAATTTTTGCTAATCCAAGGTCTGGAGTGAAAATGGGATATATGGGTCCACTACCTTCTGGTACCTCCCCCACTAAGGGTCAAAATTTTTAGTATCCATGAAGCTCTTAAAAATGCAAAATTATCTTCCGATGCCATTCAGACTTGGTACATCTCAATATTTCCATCAACACAAGATCTGTCATGAAAATGGTCCGGGTCGGACCATTCCTTCTGGTACCTTCCCCACAAAGGGTCAAAGTTTTGAATAACTAAAACGATCATAAAATCCGAAATAAGCTTCCGGTTGTCGTCAAATAAAACAAATAACAAACTTTTTATTAACCCAAGGTCTGGAGTGAAAATGGGATATATGGGTCCACTCCTTCTGGTACCTCCCCCACAAAGGGTCAACATTTTGAGTATCCATGAAGCTCATAAAATCGCAAAATTAACATCCGATTCCATTCAGACTTGGAACACTTCAACCCTTCCATCAACACAAAATCTTTCATAAAAATAGTACGGGTCGGACCTTTTTTTCTGGTGCCTTCCCCACAAAGGGTCAAAGTTTTGAATAACCAAAACGATCATAAAATCAGAAATAAGTTTCCGGTTGTTGTCAAATTCAACACATAACAAAACTTTTACTAACCCAAGGTCTCGAGTGAAAATGGGATATATGGGTCCACTACCTTCTGGTACCTCCCCCACTAAGGCTCAAAATTTTTAATATTCATGAAGCTCATAAAAACGCAAAATTAACATCCGATTCCATTCAGACTTTGTAAATCTCAATATTTCCACCAACACAAGATCTGTTATAAATATAGTACGGGTCGGACCATTCCTTCTGGTACCTTCCCCACAAAGGGTCAAAGTTTTGAATAACCAAACCGTTCATAAAATCCAAAATAAGCTTCCGGTTCACTTCAAATTACACATAACAAAATTTTTGCTAATCCCAGGTCTGGAGTGAAAATGGTATATATGGGTCCACTCCTTCTGGTACCTCCCCCACTAGGGCTCAAAATTTTTAGTATCCATGAAGTTAATAAAAACGCGAAATTAACATCCGATGCCATTCAGACTTGGTACATCTCAATATTTCCATCAACACAAAATCTGTTATAAAAATACTACGGGTCGGACCATTCCTTCTGGTACCTTCCCCACAAAGGGTCAAAATTTTGAATAACCAAAACGATCATAAAATCCGAAATAAGCTTCCGGTTCTCTTCAAATTGCACACATAACAAAATTTTTTACTAATCCAAGATCTGGAGTGAAAATGGGATATATGGGTCCACTACCTTCTAGTACCTTCCCCACAAAGGCTCAACATATTGAGTATCCTTCCAACTCTCTTCAAATTTCACACATCGAAATATTTTTGCTAACGCAAGATCTGTTGCGAAGATGAAATATATCTGCCAACACCTTCTGGTACTTCACCCACAGAGGACACAATTTCCAATAATTATATCTGTCATTATTTGCGAAACAAGCGGGCGATTCTTTACAAGTTGTTATATCTAAATATTTCTCGTAACCAGAAATCAGATTTATGGAAATTTTATATTTTCGCATAAAATTGGATATGGGTGAGATACAAAGACTGAAAAATGTGTCGGAAATATCATCAGATTTAAGAAAAAGTTTAGATTTGTTTGAATTAGCCACCTTTGGCACGAATTGTGGCCTTCAAACGGCCAATGAAATCGTCACAAGTTGCCCGAATGTTTGGCTATTTTGGCTCATTTCCCGGTGGAGAGCTTTTTTGAGGTGATCGACACTTTGGTATTTTTTAGCACCAACCTTGCTTTCCAATATACCCCTGACACAGTAGTCCAACGGATTGGTGTCCGGAGATTTTGGTGGCCATTGCGCGCTGGTAATGAAGCGAGGAACCTCATTTTGTAACCATTCTTGGCTGGCGCATGTTGAGTGCGATGGTGCTGAGTCCTCCTGTTGGAATGTCCAAGGTCTGCGGCCAAAATGCGTTTGCGTGCCCAAGGCTTTAATACACCCTCCAGAATATTTTTGCGATAATGTTTGGCATTTATTCTGATGCCATCATTGGCTGTTATGGCGGCCCTCACCATCACCATGGCCGGCGCTTGAGTTCTGGTGGCCAACCGAAGGTGCACATTTTCAACTGACCTCTGTGGCAAGTAAACACGATCATTTTGTTTGTTCACAAACTACTGGACAAAGAATGTTTTCTCATCAGAGAGAGAGAGAGAGAGAGAGAGAGAGAGAGAGAGAGAGAGAGAGAGAGAGAGAGAGAGAGAGAAAACCAAATTCGGCAGTTCACCACTTTCTGCCAAGCGAAGCAACTCTTTAGCTCTTTTGAGTCTATTTTCCTTCCGTCGCGGTGTAAGTTCCTGCGCTTTTTGGAATTTCAACGGCTTTACCCCGAGCTCAGTTTTCAATATTTGCCGAATGGAATATTGGGACATGTTCAGCTCACGAGCCATTTTTCTGCACATTTCACTGCGACGTGGGTTTCGATCAATTCGCTTCTTTACCAAACCATTTCTGTATATGTTGCTGTTTTCTTTCGTCCACTTCCTTGACATGGGGCTACGCTACCAGTATCACGGAAACCGGCGATGGTACGAGACACAAAAGATTTATTCACATTGAAATTCTGGAGTGCTCTAACGATAGCTACTTGTGGTTTTTCAGCCAAATATCAAGAAATCACACTATCACGCTTGGATTTCATCACGAATAACTTTTTATACCCTACACCACATAGTGGTAAGGGTATTATGTCTTTGTGCATTTGTTTGTAACATGGAGAAGGAAACGAGATAGACCCATAGTTACTTTTGAGAACCTTTATAGAATCACTTTCTGAGTCGATTTATGCATGTCAGTCCGTCTGTCCGTCCGTCCGTCCGTCCGTCTGTCCATGTATTCCTGTGAACAAAATGCAGGTCGCATTTATTATCCGATTGAGATGAAATTTTCCAAACAATATTTTTTTGGCCCAAGGACGAACCCTATTGCATTTGGTGAGAATCGGATCATATTTAGATATAGCTCCCATATATATCTTCATCCGATTTCGGGTTAAATGTGCACCAAATGTCCACTATCCGTCCAAATTGCCTGAATTTTGGCACACCCAACCGAGTTCGGCCTAGAAGCAAGTATATCAAATTTGGAGAAAATCGGTTCAGATATAGCTATAGCTCCCATATATATCTTTCATCCGATTTGATCTTGAAGTCCCTCACATTCCTACTATGCACTCCACAACCGTGATATTTGGTACCAGGTATTAGATGGAGCACAGAAATAGCTGTTTTAAATTTTATCGAAATCGGTTCAGATTTGGATATAGCTCCCATATATATCTTCATCCGATTTCGGGTTAATTGACCACCAAATGGCCAATATCAGCCCAAATGGCCCGAATTTTGGCATATGTGACCGAGATTAGCCTTAAAGCAAATACAACAAATTTGGAGAAAATCGGTTCAGAGACAGCTATAGCTCCCATATATATGTTTTATCCGATTTGGTGTTTAAGCCTCTCACATTCTTAATATGCACTCCACAAGAATGATATTTGGTACCAGATATAAGATACAGCCCAGAAATAGCTGTTTGTAATTTTATCGAAATCGGTTCAGATTTGGATATAGCTCCCATATATCTTCATCCGATTTCGGATTAATTGTGCACCAAATGGCCGATATAAGTCCAAATGGACTGAATTTTAGTACATCGGACCAAATTCAGCCTAGAAGCAAGTATATCAAATTTAGTGAAAATCGGTTCAGATTTAGATATAGCAACCATATATATGTTTCATCTGATTTAGTGTTTTAGACCTTTACATTCGTAATATTCACTCCACAACCGTGATATTTGGTACCAGGTATTAGATGGAGCACATGAATAGCTGTTTTAAATTTTATCGAAATCGGTTCAGATTTGGACATAGCTCCCATATATATCTTCACAGATAGTTATAGTTCGTAAAATGCACGATAGAATTAGATAGATTTTGATTTTGTACCAAATATCTCATAGAGCTCTGAAATGCCCTGTATAAACCTTTTTACGAGAGCTCTACTAAATATGCATAGTGGTGTAGGGTATCATATAGTTGGCCCCGCCCGACTTTTGAGCTTTCCTTACTGGTTTTTTCTGGAAAACTCTCACCAAAATGCTTTTGTATGCTTGCAAACAGTATAATGAGTTGTCACTGGAATAATTTTAACAGCTGTCGGACGAGTGACTTAGAAATAACAGCAGTCTGAATTTGGTTGCAGTTTTTTTCGTCTCACCCTTGTAAATGTTCCATTTCTTCCAAATTTTACACATTTCAATTTTTTTTATCCTTATTAGATGAGGTATGAAAATGGAATACTACGTTCGCGCATATTTCCATATTTTCAAAAAAAAAAAAAAAAATTGCACATATCTCATATAAAGTATCGGAAGTAGTTGATATTTTCCAAATCTGACACATTGTAATATTTTTATCAGTCTTAGGTCAAATACGAATTGGTCAATATTGGCCAACTGTTTCGGAACCTCCCCCACCCCACAATATATATATATATATATATATATATATATATATATATATATATATATATATATATATATATATATATATATATATATATATATATATATATATATATATATATTAATCAGCATAAAATTCTATGTCGATTTAACAATGTCCGTCCGTCTGTCCGTGTATTCGTCTGTACGTCTGTGCAAATCACTCTAGCTTCCGAACGAAATGAAGTAAATTGATAAACATTTGCTCAAATGTGTATTATTTCTGCAGGACTTTTGGTATTGAAAATGGGCCATGTTGGTCCACATCTTCGTATACCCCCCATATAACGGTACCTCCCGATATGTGGTATTTTGATGATTTTAGCGACATTATTTACCGGAACTATTTAAAATTTAGTATTTGAAGTTCGAAATGGATACTACAGCATAAGACAGAAAATGGGCCATGTAGGTCCACGTCTTCGTATAGCCCACATATAACGGTACCTCCCGATATTCGGTATTTTGATGATTTCAGCGACATTATTTTCCGGAATCACTTCATATTTTGTATTTGAAGTTCGTAATGGATACTTCAGCCTATGCCAGAAAATTGTCTGTGCACGCTTATGACAAAAGTTGCGTATGCAGGTCCACGTCGTCGTATTCGACTACATTCGGTATTTTTAAGATTTTAACAGAATTTTTAATGGATTTTAGATTTTTGAAAAATGCCAAATTAGTGCCGAATGGTGGAGGGTATTCAAAGTTCGGCACGGCCGCTTTTTTACTTGTTTTTAGTACAATATAAACATTCTACCGAAAATCCATGTTTATCTTTCAAAAGTTAAAAAAAAAACTTTATATTTTTCCAATTCATTTCCCTTCTCTCCTTGTGATCACATAAATATTCCAAATATTTCCCTATTTTCACTTAACAACAATAATAATAATAGCAACAACAACAAAATATGCTATCAATTTGCATTTCGAAAATATACGAAATATTTTTTCTCAACTAATTATCCGCTGGGCTATTTCGAAAGTACTTTCCAATCTATAACTGTGTGGCCAATAATCGATAGCACTCGAGAGTTAAAAATATAATTTGCCAATTATTACTAGAGGTGTATTGAAATATTCCGTATGGTCGATTTTCGAATGAGGTCGGGGAAAAATTGAAAATATGTTGGGCGGGTTGTATAAAACCACAGTAATTATAGACTAAGCCTGCTCTCGAACTGGTGTTTGGTCAATATGCTGCAGTAACACAAAGCCATGGCTAATTACCGGCTATGAACCAAAACAACAATTGCCCAGGGGGGCTAAATTTAAAATGTTGATGATGATTATGGAATAAAATTTGGGAGATTACAACAACAACAAAAATCACAATTTATTGAAATATTCATCAATTGGGGAGGCAGGAAACAGGGCTGGAGATGTGAAATAGATAGGAGTTAAGTAATAAATTTGAAATAAATAGGAGTAAAGAAAATGAGAAAAAAAAACAAGTAAAAAATCTGTAAGTTCGGCCGGGCCGAACTTTGAATGCCCTCCAACAATGTTAAAAATTTGGCAATTTTCAAAAAAAAATAAAAATAAAAAAACCCTTAAAAATTCTGTTAAAATCTTAAAAATACCGAATGTAGCCGTATATAGGGTCTATACGACGAAGTGGACCTGCACAGGCAACTTTTGTCATAAGCTATTACAATATTCAAGTGCGAAACTTGAAAAAAATCTCTTTATAATGTAGCAAAAATCTTTAAAAAATTCGGAATATAGGGAGGTACCTGGAGGTTATAAAACGTGGACCTGCACAGACAATTTTCTGGCATAGGCTGTAGTATCCATTACGGACTTCAAATACAAAATTTGAAATAATTCCTGTAAATAATCTCGTTAAAATCATCAAAATTCTGAATGTCGGGAGGTACTGTTATATGGGGACTATACGAAGACGTGGGCCTGCTCAGAAAATTTTCTATCATAGGCTGTGGTATCCATTACGAACTTTAAATGCCAAATATGAAATAGTTCTGGTAAATAATGTCGCTAAAATCAACAAAGTACCGAATATTGGGAGGTACCGTTATATGGGGGCTATACGAAGACGTAGACCTGCACAGACAATTTTCTGTCATAGGATGTAGCATCCATAACGAACTTCATATGCGAAATTTGAAACAATTCTGGTGAAAAATGTCCATAAAATCATTAAAATACCGAATATCGGGAGGTACCGTTATATGGGGGCTATACGAAGACGAGGACCTGTACAGACAATTTTCTGTCTTAGGCTGCAGTATTCATTACAAACTTTAAATACTAAGTTTGAAACAAATCCGTTGAATAATGTCGCTAAAATCATCAAAATACCGAATATCGGGCGGTACGGTTATATGGGGGCTATATGAAGACGTGGCCCTACATTTCCTATTTTCTGTCATATGCTGTAGTATCCATTACGAACTGCAAATGCCAAATTTGAAACAATTCTGGTAAATAATGTCGCTAAAATCATCAAAATACCGAATATCGGGAGGTACCGTTATATGGGGCCTATACGAAGACGTGGACTTGCACAGACAATTTTCTGTCTTCGGCTGCAGCATTCATTACAAACTTCAAATACCAAGTTTGAAACAATTCCGCTGAATAATGTCGCTAAAATCATCAAAATACCGAATATCGGGCGGTACGGTTATATGGGGGCTATATGAAGACGTGGCCCTACATTTCCTTTTTTCTGTCATATGCTGTAGTATCCATTACGAACTGCAAATGCCAAATTTGAAACAATTCCGTTGAATAATATCGCTAAAATCATCAAAATACCGAATATCGGGAATTACTGTTATTGGGTGTTATAAGAAGACGTGGACATGCACAGACAATTTTCTGTCTTCGGTTGCAGCATTCATTACGAACAGCAAATACCAAGTTTGAAACAATTCCGTTGAATAATGTCGCTAAAATCATCAAAATACCGAATATCGGACGGTAGGGTTATATGGGGGCTATATGAAGACGTGGCTCTACATTTCCTATTTTCTGTCATATGCTGTAGTATCCATTACGAACTGCAAATGCCAAATTTGAAACAATTCCGGTAAATAATGTCGCTAAAATCATCAAAATACCGAATATCGGGAGGTACCGTTATATGGGGGCTATATCAAAACGTGGACCTACATCGCCCATTTTCAATACCAAAAGTCCTGCAGATATAACATACAATTGAGTAAAATTTTATGAATATACTTTAATTCGTTTGGAAGCTAGAGTAATTTCCACAGACGGACACACGGATAGACGGACCGACATCGCTGAGTCGACTTAGAATTTTACGCTGATCAAGAATATATATACTTTGTTGGGTCTGACATGGGTATTTCGAGGACTTACAAACGGAATGACAATGTTAATATACCCTCCATACTATGGTGGAGGGTATAAAAAAATGTGTAGGTATTTGGTAACGTCGACCTAAAATTTGGAATCGCCGAAATTCGTTCTGTTACGCAATGAAAATTTATCCAAAAATATTTAAAATTTTTCTGAAATATCGAAATATTGATTTATTTTATTGTCGTCCTTGGTCATATTCCAACTTCAATGCTCCCTGATTTTATCGACTTAAGTCACTTGGCATTCGATCACAGCTCATAAACTGGATGATTTCATCAATTTTAATTTTATATAAAAATATTTTTAATTAACTCGAAAGTATCAAATTTCCAACGGCAGCAGCAGCAGCAGCAACATCAGCATCGGCATCAATTACCAATTTACAAAATGAAATCAATACTGAGTGGCATATAACCGTTTATTAGTAAATCAACATTGATATGCATAGCATTTTTCGCAACATTTTTTTTTTTGTGTTTGCGATATTTTAATTTTATAATTAAAGCTAACTAATTTTAATAATGTTAGGAAAAAACAAGTAAAATAGTATCAGTCGGTTTTGCCGACAGATGTATACCCTCAGCCTTGAGTTACGAACGTGACAGATTTGGACTATATCGACTACTTCTTGTACTTTATATGAGGTATGTGCACCTTTTCGGAAAATGGAAATATGCCTCAGGTAACAGATACAGCGGACCGAAGTATTCCATTTTCACACTTCATCTAATACAGATAAAATACATCATCCTAGTTTGAATAGAATCGGTTGATAATTTTGCGTTTTATGAACTTCATGGATACTCATAATTTTGACCTTTTGTGGGGGAGGTACCAGAAGGAGTGGACCGATATATCCCATCTTCACACCAGATCTTGAGTTAGTAGAAATAATGGGACGTGTGTAATATGAAGAGAACTGGATGTTTATTTCGGATTCTTTGGAATGGAATCGTGTTCAAGTGTTTTAAGAGCGTGATGAATATTCAAAATTTCGACCTTTTGTGGGGGAGGTACTTGATGGAGTGGACCTATGTTATCCATTTTTGCACCTGACCTAGAACTGATGTAAATATCAGGATTTGCAAAGTTGGAACAAAATCGGATTATCGATTCTCTTTCTGTGCAGAAAATATTTTTTTTATATATTTTATTTTTTTGAAAATCTTGATCATTTGTGTGGGAGGTACCAGAAGTAGTGGACCGATATATTCCATCTTAACACCAGACCTTGGGTTAATATAAATATTAAGATATGTGAAATTTGAAGACAATCGGACTCTTACATCACATATTATGAGAGTTGTAATTATTCAAAATTTTGACCATTTGTGGGGGAGGTACTTGATGGAGTGGACCGATATTGTCCATTTTCACACTTGACCTAACACTTACGCAAATATTGAGATTTGCAAAGTTGGGGCAAAATCGGTTTATCGCTTCTCTTTCTGTGCAAAAAACAAATTTTTTGAAAATTTCGACCTTTTGTGGGGGAGGTACCAGAAGGAGTGGACCGATATTGTCCATTTTTACACTTGACCTAGCACTTACGCAAATATTGAGATTTGCAAAGTTTGAGCAAAATCGGATTATCGTTTCTCTTTCTGTGCAAAAAATATATATTTGTTAAAATTTCGACCATTTGTGGGGGAGGTACCAGAAGGAATGGACCGATATATTCCATCTTAACACCAGACCTTGGGCTAATATAAATATTGGCATGTGTGAAATTTGAAGACAATCGGACTCTTATATCACATATTATGAGAGTTGTAATTATTCAAAATTTTGACCATTTGTGGGGGAGGTACTTGATGGAGTGGACCGATATTGTCCATTTTCACACTTGACCTAACACTGACGCAAATATTAAGATTTGCAAAGTTGGGGCAAAATCGGTTTATCGCTTCTCTTTCTGTGCAAAAAATAAATTTTTTGAAAATTTCGACCTTTTGTGGGGGTGGTACCAGAAGGAGTGGACCGATATTGCCCATCTCCGAACTCGATCTAAGTTTGACAAAAATATTACGATGTATCAAGTTTGGACCAAATCGGATACTCCCTTCAAGAGTTATCGTGCGCACCAGCCAGCCAGACAGACAGACAGACAGACAGACGGACGGACGGACGGACGGACGGACATCGGTAGATCGACTCCAAATGTTCTGAAACGGATTTGGTCCAAAGTGACCTAGGGTCTAAAACCGTTATTTCGACTAGGCACGTTTTGACCGTATCAAATGATATATACCCTCTGTAGCCATATGGCTGAGGGTATAATGAGTGAAAATTTTAATGGTTTTGGAAATCGTATGGATATGCAAAATGAGATATTAAAATGTGGCAAAATAGAATCATTTATTTTTTTAGGTCTACAATGTATGGAGGAAATTATAAGTGGTGTTGTACTATAAAGTTTGCAACATCACGAAATAGTAGCTCTAGACTCACGATGTTATATATGGATCTTCTCAACTATCCGCGACCATTTTGCTATGGATGAACCTATGTCTGTCTATGTTAATTTATAATTACCCTACAGGTCCAAAAATAATCCGATCCTCAAGAAATTTTGCATAAAGTAAGGGTCAAAATAGAAGCCTACTATTAGGGATAAAATATTTTTTAAGTATTTCCAAGGGGTGAATTTTACAGAAAAAATAAAAACATAAAAAAATCAGGATATCAATGTGTGCATGTTTTTCAAAGTATATATTTCCAAGGATATTAATAGTCATGGATTTTTTCAAAGAATATTTCCCAAAGATATTCATTGGCGCGGATTTTTCAAAAAAAAAAAAAAAAAAAAAAAACAAATAAATAAATAAAAAAAAAAAATAAATAAATAAGTATATCAATGTGTGAGTGTTTTTAAAGTATATTTTCCAAAGATATTAATAGGCGTGGATTTTTCAAAGACTATTTTCCAAGGATATTCATAGACTTGGATTTTTTAAGAATATTTTTCAAGAATATCCGTAAGGGTAGATTTTTCAAAACATATTTGCAAGGAATATTTTCCAAGGATATTCATAGACGTGGATTTTTTTTTAAGAATATTTTTCAAGAATATTCTTAGTGGTGGATTTTTCAAAACATATTTTTCAAGGATATTCATAGGAGTGCACTTTTAATAAAAATTATTTTCAAGGATATACATGGGCGAGGATTTGTCAAAATATATTTTTCAAGAATATCCATGAGCGCGGATTTTTCAAGGATTGGATTTTTTTCAAAAAAAATATCTTTCAGGGGTATTATCCGAAAAGAATATTAATTAACGTAGATTTTTTATTTACTTTTTTAAGGATATCCATAGGTGTTTAGTTTTTTAAAACTATTTTCAAGGATATTATATTTTTCAAAGATATTCGTAGGCGTGGATTTTTTAAAAATATTTTTCAAGGATATACATAGACGTGGATTTTTTCAGAGAATATTTTCAAAGAATATTCATGGGCATGGATTTTTTAAATATTTTCAAAGATATTCATAGGCGTGAACTTTTTAAAAATATTTTTCAAGAATATAAAAAGATATGGACTTTTTAAATAAAATGTTTCAAGGATATAAATAGACGTGGATTTTTTAAAGAATATTTTCGAAGGATATAAATAGACGTGGATTTATTAAGGAATATTTTTCAAGGATAATAATAGACGTGGATTTATTAAAGAATATTTTTCAAGGATAATAATAGACGTGGATTTATTAAAGAATATTTTTCAAGGATAATAATAGACGTGGATTTTTTAAGGAATATTTTTCAAGGATAATAATAGACGTGGATTTATTAAAGAATATTTTTCAAGGATAATAATAGACGTGGATTTATTAAAGAATATTTTTCAAGGATAATAATAGACGTGGATTTATTAAAGAATATTTTTCAAGGATAATAATAGACGTGGATTTATTAAAGAATATTTTTCAAGGATAATAATAGACGTGGATTTATTAAAGAATATTTTTCAAGGATAATAATAGACGTGGATTTTTTAAGGAATATTTTTCAAGGATAATAATAGACGTGGATTTATTAAAGAATATTTTTCAAGGATAATAATAGACGTGGATTTATTGAGGAATATTTTTCAAGGATAATAATAGACGTTTTTTTTTATTAAATAATATTTAAGGATACTCATCGGTTTTTTTAATAATAATTTTTAAGGATATAAATAGACGTGGATTTATTAGAGAATATTTAAGGATATTCATAGCATTTTTTTAATAATAATTTTTAAGAATATAAATAGACATGGATTTATTAGAGAATATTTAAGGATATTCATAGCATTTTTTTAATATTTTTCAAGGATATAAATAGACGTGAATTTATAAAAAATAGTTTTCAAGAATATTTATTTGAGTGTATTTTTTTATTCACGGGCGCAGACTTCTTTTAAAACATTTTTCAAGGATTTTCCTAGGCGTGGATTTTTCTAAAAAATTTTTTTCATGTTCATAGGGTTCGATTTTTTTAAAAATATTTTTCAAGGATATTCATAGGCGTGGATTTTTACAAAAAATCTTTAAAGACATTCATGGGAGTGGATTAAAAAAAAAATACAAGGATATTCATAGGCGTGGATTTTTTCAAAACATTTTCAAGGAAATCCATAGGCGTGGATTTTTTAAAAAGATTTTCAAGGATATCCATAAACGTGGAATTTTTTAAAACATTTCAAGGATATAAATCGACGTGGATTTTCTTAAAAATATTTTCCGAGGATAGCCATAGACGCGCACTTAAAAAAAATCAATGATATCCATTGACGTGCATTAAAAAATAATTTAAAGGACATTCATGAGCGTTAAATTTGTACAAAAAAATATTCTCCAAGGATGTTCATAAGCGTGACAATCTAAATATTACTAAATGTGGTATTGGGTGAAGAGATAGGGCTCCAATCCTGAAATTTGATATTGAGGTGTCTCTTGGTATCTGAGGTTGAAACTACTAAATGGTATTAAATTTGGCATTGAGTGAAGGGGTATGGCTGGAATCCTCAAATTTAATATTGAGAGACCTCCGGAATTGATATATAGAGGTGGTTTTGGAGATGTGTAAGAAAAGTACTAAATGGTACTAAATTTTGTATTGAGGTCGCTCTTGGGATATATGGAGGCGGATTTGGAAGTGTGTCCTATAATTGTGCAAAAAGTACTACATGGTACTAAATGTGGTATTGGGTGAAGCAATAGGGCTGTAATCCTATTATTTGATATTCAGGTCTCTGTTGGTGTATGTAGAATCGAGATATGTGGTGGCTTTGGGAATGTGGTGGTAGATTTTAAGGTCTTTTGGGTGTAAAAAAATAATTTACAAGAATTTAGAACAAGAAACGACCAGCCAATTTCTGCAAAATTTGCTAATCCCAATATTTGTATCAGTGCTAAGTCAGGTGCGAAAATGCATAATAACATTTCAATAATTGCAACTCTCCTAAAATGCGAAGTAAGCAAACGATTTTTCTCAAATTTCACTCAACCCAAGATTACTACTAACACAAGGTATGGTGTGAAGACGGTAGATATCGATCTACTCCTTCTTGTACCTCCCCCACAAAGGGTCACAATTTTCAATTTTCGCATAACTTATGAATCAAGTCGTCAATTATTTTCAAAAGGGAAATATCTTTTTTATACCCTCCACCAAAAAAGGTATGGAGGGTATATTAAGTTCGTCATTCCGTTTGTAACTC
Organism: Musca domestica; assembly: GCF_030504385.1. Taxonomy (NCBI): domain Eukaryota; kingdom Metazoa; phylum Arthropoda; class Insecta; order Diptera; family Muscidae; genus Musca; species Musca domestica. The sequence continues at coordinate 3,700,270 of NW_026712321.1, read as the reverse complement.
ATCGAAATAATCATTTTAGACCCAACAAAGTATATATATTCTTGATCAGCTTAAAATTCTAGGACGATTTAGCCCTGTCCGTCCGTCTGTTGTAATCACGCTACAGTCTAAACGAATTAAGACAGGAAGCTAAAATTTTGCACAGATCTCTCTTTTGTCTGCAGGCAGGTCAAGTTCGAAGATGGGCTATATCGGTCTACGATATCGTATAGCCCCCATATAACGGTACCCTCCGATATTCGGTATTTTGATGATTTTACCCACATTTTTCAACGGAATTGTCTGAAAATCCACACAAGGAGTTCCTTGTGAGTACTTTATACCTCGGCAGAGAATTGTCCATATAGGTCCACGATATCGTATAGCCCCCATGTAACGGTACCCCCTGATATTCGGTATTTTGATGATTTTACCCACATTTTTCAACGGAATTGTCTGAAAATCCACACAAGGAGTTCCTTGTGGGTACTTTATACCTCGGCAGAGAATTATTTATATAGGTCCAAAATATCGTATAGCCTCCATATAACAGTACCCCCCGATATTCGGTATTTTGAAGGTTTTACCCACATTTTTCATCGGAATTGTCTGAAAATCCACGCAAGGAGTTTCTTGTGGGTACTTTATACCTCGGCAGAGAATTATCTATATAGATCCACGATATTGTATAGCCCTCATATAACGGTACCCCCGATATTCGGTATTTTGATGTTTTTAGCCATATTTTTCAACGGAATGGTCACAAGGGGTTCTTTGTGAGCACTTTACCCACCGACAGAGAATTCTCTATATAGGTTAACGATAACGTATAGCTCCCATATAACGGTACCCCACGATATTCGGTATTTTGATGATTTTAGTCACATTTTCCAATCGTATTGTCTGAAAATCCACAAACGGAGTTCCTTGTGAGTACTTTACACGCAGACATAGATATGTCTTTATAGGTCCACAATATCGTATATCCCCCATATATCGGTACCTTCCTATATTAGATATATTAAAGAATTTTTATTGGATTTTATTTTTTTTTGAAAATTTTCTAATTCGTTCCAAATGGTGGAGGGTATTCAAAGTTCGGCCCGGCCGAACTTACTGCTTTTTTGCTTGTTTTTTCTCAAACGATGTCTGATGTGAACATGAAAATTATATTTATTTTGATGTTTTTCACGATCATTCCAATATTTTTCCTTGTCCTTTAAATGCTGAATTTTTAAAATATAAAAAAATATTTTCACAAAGATTTCTAGAGACCAAAAAATAAGTAGTAAAATCTTTTCCTTGGACTCTTAAGGATATTAATTTTCTGAATTATTTTCATTCAAATTCGCCACCTTTCACTCTAAAAATTAAAGTCTCCAAATTAAGGCGAGAAAAAAATGCTGTTTGCGTAGCAAAATGAAAATAAAAGAAATGGGAGAAAAATAAAAACACAATAAATTAATATTTTTTCCCACTGAGCAGTGGACTGTATATTTTTTATAGGGTGGTTGTTCGTAGAACAATATTACCTTCGTACAAAGGGTTTTTAGCAGTAGAACGTAATCCTATGCTTGTTAGTACTCGTAGAGTCGGTAGAATACTGTAAAGGCGGCAATTACAAACGTCACTCCTTAGGAAATGTCATTACCTTTGACATTATATACGAAATACAAAGTCGTATTAAGAGGTAGTAGACATTACCTAAGGAGGAGAAAAATCACCCGTGTTACAAATATGTAATATTAACGCAATTTAATGAAAATTAAGTTTGAAATTAAACATTCCGCCGGCCTTTGCAACATTTCACCGTGTTGCAAATTTTACGTTAATGTTAGTTATTTTCATGTGAGCTCGTGGAGCACGATCGTGCTATGCCTCGAGGAGGAACTGATCGTATCATGAAAACAATGGACAAAAAAAATAAATAAAAAAGGTTGTTTTCAATTTTTCATGCGAGCTCATAGAGCACGATCGTGCAATGCCCGAAAAGGAACCGATCGTAACATGAAAACGGAAAGAATGTGCTCGTAGAGCAAGATCGTGCAATGCCTCGATAAGGTTCTGATCTGTTGAAGGTTGAACTCGTCGAGTCCAATGTGGCGAAACCACTGATAACGCCTGGAGGAACTCCAGGGACCGTCGAAGACGGATTTTTAGTTGCATCTTCTCCGAAGGAGGTTCTCTTCATCCGTGGTGTATGCCGTGGGCTTCAGGGATCAGCGCAGCCATCAAATCGTTGTTCCTTATTGTATATGGGACGTAATCCGCACACCATCATCGCAACCATCATTCTAAATTTTCCAACTCATATGAAAAGTAGAGAGGAAGCGAAAATGTAAATAGGAACGAACTTTGGTCAGAATGACCACAAAACCGTAGGTCGTTTTTCAACTGTATAGTTCGATGCTTCGCGGCTCTAACGCGGCCATCAAACTAAGTTTTTTCCAAATTTGTAGCGAAAAAGTAGAGAGGAGGCGTAGACGACGCGAAACTTCGACTATAACTAACTCCGTAGGAGTGGGAAAGGAGTTGAAATTGCCATCGGACGAAAGTGCCGTTTTCAATATTAAATTTCGCTCCTCACATTCGGTTATATTTATGTGAATTATGGATCGGTGATCCAGCAATATAAATAATTATAGATGCGTAGCATCTGCCTCAAGATTTGGCATTCAAAATATGCCAGATAAACAATATGGGATGCCTCGGGGAAAATGAAGTACAGATGGCCGTATAGCCATTGTTTATGCGGATTGAATTCATTTGCGTGACAAATGAAAAAGAAGACTTAATCGATCCAGATGATCGTTGACCAATAGTTGCGTAGCAAGTAGAAAATACAGGTGTAGGCGATGAAATCTTAAAGTTTTCGGTAGGAAAACTGACCTATGTATACCTAAAACGTATGGAAAAATAGCGTCCGTAGGGAAAGATGTGAGCAAAAGTGACTCAAAGTCCCCAGTCTTTTACCTAATCTAAGGAGAATCCCTAAACAGAAGGTTGTAGAGGTGAGTTTGCCATGGGACCAGTAATGATCCAGCCGAAGACGGTGCTCTGCGCTATCAATGAACCTAATACGTTGGTACGTGTACCCTGTAGCAGAATCTTCGGATAAAGATCTGCTCCTAGTAATAGGTCAACAGGACGGGAAAAAAAGGGATCAGGGTCGGCCAAACGAAGATTTGGCAATTGCGGAATAGTGTCACGTTTTAGGGAAAATGATGGCAGATTTTCTGCAATTGTCGGCAGAACCAGAGCATTAGTTTCCATTGTCTGCGTAGCATCCAATGGAGAACTGATACGAATGGGACATTGCTTACGGGAAATTTGTGAAACGGACCCACTAACCCCCGAGATTGAAGCTTGAACGTTATTCGCGCCTATACCCAATATTTTTTGTATACGCTCAGTAACAAAAGATGCTTCTGAAGCAGGATCTATTAAGGCTCTAGCTGGGTACGTAGTACCTTTGTGCACAATATGCACCATGGCTGTGCCTAACAATATTTTTCTGCTCTGGGTGGTATGAAATACCTGGCGGTTTGAAGACCCTGATATAATACTGGTAGAAGTTGTAGGTAGAATTACCTGATCTGGACTCCTAACATTTGAAGTCGTCGGAGACGATTGAGGCGTGGCCTCGATGTGTAGCAGCGTGTGATGCCGTTTTTTGCATATAGTGCAGTTGTAAATGCTGTTGCATTTTGAAGATTTATGTCCGTGAGACAAACAATTAAGACAACAGAAGTGTTTCTTAACTGTGCTGATTCTTTCAGGAACTGAAAGTCTAAGGAATTTATGACAAACTCTTAGATGATGCCTTTGTCGTGAACAAAGGGCACATGATTTAGGCGAGGATGTATGATAAAACCTTGAGAAATGAGGGGCACTTTGGGCCGTGACGGAATTTGATGCACCATTCGTAGAAAGGGAACGTTTATCATTGTTTAGAGATTCGACGTAATCGATGCCCCTAATGTCACGTAAGCAGGTTAGAGTTTGGATCCTTTCTGTAAGAAAGTGATCCAAATCTTTCCACGAAGACAAAGTAGATTTGTTTTTTATGCTTTGTTCCCAAAGCACCACACAGTTCCTAGGTAACCTCTGAAGACACAGGAAAACTAGAATAGGATCCCAGTCTTTTGTCGACACATCATAATTAGACATGGACGAAATACACCCGTTTATGCCTCTTTGTAATTTCTTTAACCCTGCACTAGTTTCTTTGTCTAAAACTGGAAGGTCAAAGAGGAGCTTAAGTTGGTGGTTCACCAAAATTCGAGGATTGTCATAAGTAGAAAACAAGGCACTCCATGCTAAGCTAAAGTTTTTGTGTGTAAGCGAAAACTTAGACACAATTTCATGGGCATCACCACTAGTTTTGTTATTTAAATGGCATAAACGCTCGATATCGCTTATACCGCTATTATTTATATATATGGCAGAAAATAAGTCCCTGAACGTAGGCCAGGAAAGAAAATCGCCATTGAATACTTCGATGTCACAGGGTGGCAAATTTAACCTGTGACTGGAATTTTCATTTCCACAGGATGTGAAAGATGAATTTTGGGAAGTTTCGGATCGATGCGGAGCATTTGATACGGTCGCTGTATCCTCGGAACGAGATATTGAAGTGTTACCTACATGAGATTTTGGTGTAATTACTGTAGGTGACTTAGGCGGAGCCCGTAGCGCACCTACCTTTCTATTAATGGACGCTAAAACATTTAAAAAACATTTGTAGGCGACATCGTATTTGATGTCGGCGGCTGAAATGTCGTCCTCATTAGAATTTTTATCTTCATGTAGGTAATCGAGGCACTTTTCAAATTGGAATTTAACTTTATCCCATAGTGTTCTGACCTCAGCTCCTTGTAATTCTAGGATGTAAACATCGAGCTCTTCGTCCCGTTGGGAACTGAAATTGGCATCAAATTTTACCAAAGCATTAGTAGCTCGGATGAATAAATCCAAAGGAGTGAGTGGCATTTTGAATGCAAATCAGAAGCAAAACAAATGAATAATGTTTATTTGGACACGTAATGTCTGAATTTGAAAAACAAATGCAGCCGAAGAATACAAAACTGCAGCGAAAATACAAGAAATTGTTAATTTGCACGAAAATGCGTAAAATGTTTTTAAAACGACACGTAATGTCAAGAAATTCAATATTTATTTTATGAAAATACACTTATTGTATAATAGTCGTGGACTATAATTGAGGTTTAACGTGATTAAACCACAAAAAGTAAAATAATATTATAAAGAAATTCAAAAATTGTAAATTTTTTTCTTTCAGTGTATTTTATATTGTTTACAGTGTATCGTAAAATACACACATATGTGGCAGGGTATCGTAAATACCACTTACCGACAAAAAAAATCTAAAAGAAATGTGTAAAAAGTCGAAAAACTCAAAAAATGTGACGAAAAGCACTAAAGCCGATTGTAGGGTGCACGGACCGTTAGTTGTGCTCTTCCAATCGTTCAGAGTAAAGCAAGAAACAAAACAGTTTTCTCGAAAGAGTTTGCAAAAATAAATAGTAATATTTGTATTAAACGTTATTTAATAAGATATTACTATACACATATATGTATGTATATACCGAATGTAGGGTGTATTGTATCGGAGACACAAGCAAAATTTTATTATTGGTTGATATTCGAAGAAATCAACACAAAATTTTATTGCAAATGGCACTTTCAATTTTTCAATAAATATATAATGATAAATGATCGTGAACACACCTATTGTATGTGATCAGCTATCATTTATCAGTGAGTGTCACTATTGTAATTTACACGAATATGTAAACAAAACGGAACCAACAATCAGCAGTGATGACAACAATTATTCTTTTATATTGTTGTTGTTGTGTTTTACAAACTTACAATAAGATGAAAAACATAACAAAAATGTCTGTTAAAAGCAGTAGTGCAAACAATATAAGAGTGTGCTAAAAATTGAAATTAAATAAGTAAAGCAAAACACAAAATTACTGTGATTGTGGATGTGTATGCGAATTGTTGTAAACAAATCGAAATGTGACACTAGTTATGTTTTGTTGTTGGATATAAATGCCGACGGCAATCTCATGGGAGACGGACGGACGTACAAACTTGTTGAAAACGACCGAAGGCTTTGTTTGTTTAGCAAGCACAACACTAACAAATTTAGGTATGTCACTTTAGAAGTAATTCAGAGTGTACATACCTTTGTTGTGGCGGTTTAATTAAAATGAAATGAAGTTTATTTAGATTTGATGGTGGTGATCGATGATCCCGTAGTTGTTGTTGACGACGTAGTCGTTGTATCTTCGGTGAGGCAAAGAGACGGATCGTAGAATCCAATGTTTTTGCTGCGAAACAGTCGTTCCTTTGTTGTTTTTCCTCGTGAAGGAAGGAGACAGATCGTAAAATCCGGCTCGAAGGACCAATGTTTGCGTAGCAAAATGAAAATAAAAGAAATGGGAGAAAAATAAAAACACAATAAATTAATATTTTTTCCCACTGAGCAGTGGACTGTATATTTTTTTATAGGGTGGTTGTTCGTAGAACAATATTACCTTCGTACAAAGGGTTTTTAGCAGTAGAACGTAATCCTATGCTTGTTAGTACTCGTAGAGTCGGTAGAATACTGTAAAGGCGGCAATTACAAACGTCACTCCTTAGGAAATGTCATTACCTTTGACATTATATACGAAATACAAAGTCGTATTAAGAGGTAGTAGACATTACCTAAGGAGGAGAAAAATCACCCGTGTTACAAATATGTAATATTAACGCAATTTAATGAAAATTAAGTTTGAAATTAAACAAATGCTATGTATTTTTTTCATTCAAAAACAAAAAAAAAAAACGCTTCAACTGCATTGCAGTCGAAGCCGAACAGCCGTGGCGTCCATGTCCATAAATTTCGTTACATGTTATGCAAAATGACATTTTTATTACTGTTATTTTAAAGTAATTTACAAACCAGTAAATTCCATTTGGCATTTTATGTCCGACGCTTTTTTATGTGGTGACAAAAACAAAAACAAAAACAACAACTACAAAAAGGAGTGCTGTTAACATTCATTGTTTAGCAACAATGTTGTTGTTGCTGTTGTTTTTCTTATCAGCCTTTGACACAAACACTCACTCACACACGCACACACACACACACCCAAAAGAAAGGATATTTTTTTCGTTGGTTTGTCATAAAGTTGCATTTAATATACGCAGCCGGGTCATTGATGTATACATACATACATACATACATACACATAAAAAAGTCGTATATAGCTAAAATATTGCGTCAAAATAACTGTGAAATATCTATAAAAAACGAAGAGAAGAGACGAGCGAAAATCTGCATAATAGCATGATTTACATGACAGGCAAACAGCCAGAGAATGGACGAAAGAAGCGAATGGCGGATGGATGGATGGATGGATCATTGACAAAGATCAACAGGGGATATGAAATTTATTACTTATTACGCACACAATGAAAGTGATAGGAAGAAAAAAGGGAGGGGGTAAAAGGATAATGAAAAGGATTTAGATTGGTTTAATGGAGGAAAAAAAGTTCTTCAAGGCAGCATAGAGAACAAATGTAAAGTTGTAAAAACTATTTTTTAAGGGTCCCCAAGACTTAGATTTTTTAAAAAATATTTCAGTTGGATATCCATAGGCGCGGATTTTTAAAAAAAAAATGTTCAAAGGTATCAAAAGGCGTGGATTTTTTAAAAAAAATATCAAAAGGCGTGGATTTTTTAAAAAAAATATCAAAAGGCATGGATTTTTTAAAAAAATATCAAAAGGCGTGGATTTTTTAAAAAAATATCAAAAGGCGTGGATTTTTTAAGAAATATTTTCAAAAGGTATCAAAAGGCGTGGATTTTTTAAGAAATATTTTCAAAAGGTATCAAAAGGCGTGGATTTTTTTTGAATATTTTTCAAAGACTTCCATTGGCGTAAGTTTTTTAAAACATATTTACCAAAGATATCCATAGGCGTGGATTTAAAAAAAAAAATTCAAGGACATCTATAAGAATGGATTTTTTAAAAAAATATTTTCAAAAAGTATCAAAAGGCGTGGATTTTTTTAAAAAATAATTTTTCAAAAATTTTTATTGGCGTAAGTTTTTTAAAAATTACCAAAGATATCCATAAGCGTGGATTTTTTAAAAAATATTTTCCAAATGGATATACCATAAGCGTGGATTTTTTAAAAAAATATTTTTTTCAAGGACATCTATAAGAGTGGATTTTTTAAAAAAATATTTTTCAAGGACATCCATACGAGAGGGTTTTTTAAAAAAATATTTTTTCAAGGAGTGGGTTTTTTAAAAAAAATATTTTTTTTCATGGACATCCATAGGAGTTTTTTTTTTAAAAAATATTTTTTCAATGACATTTATAGGAGTGGGCTTTTTTAGAAAAATATTTTTTTCATGGACATCCATAGGAGTGTTTTTTTTTTAATATTTTTCAAGAACATCCATAAGAGAGGATTTTTAAAAAAAAATTTTCAAGGACATCCATAGGAGTGGATTTTTAAAAAAAATTCAAGGACATCTATAAGAGTGGATTTTTTAAAAAAAACATTTTTCAAGGACAACCATAAGAGAGGATTTTTTTAAAAAAAAAATTTTTCAAGGACATCCATAGGAGTGGATTTTTTAAAAAAATATTTTCAAAAAGTATCAAACGCCGAGGATTTTTTAAAAAATATTTTTCAAAGATTTCCATTGGCCTAAATTTTTTAAAAAATATTTAAAATTTTTTTTTAAAAAATATTTACCAAAGATATCCATAGGCGTGGATTTTTTTAAAAAATATTTACCAAAGATATCCATAGGCGTGGATTTTTTAAAAAATATTTACCAAAGATATCCATAGGCGTGAATTTTTTAAAAAATATTTTCAAAATATACAGATAAGCGTGGATTTAAAAAAAAAATTAAATGTCATTTATAAGAGTGGATTTTTTAAAAAAATATATTTTTCAAGGACATCCATAAGAGAGGATTTTTTAAAAAAATATTTTTTTCAAGGACATCTATAAGAGTGGATTTTTTAAAAAAATATTTTTCAAGGACATCCATACGAGAGGGTTTTTTAAAAAAATATTTTTTCAAGGACATTTATAGGAGTGGGTTTTTTAAAAAAAATATTTTTTTTCATGGACATCCATAGGAGTGGTTTTTTTTTTAAAAAATGTTTTTTCAATGACATTTATAGGAGTGGGCTTTTTTAAAAAAATATTTTTTTTCATGGACATCCATAGGAGTGTTTTTTTTTAATATTTTTCAAGAACATCCATAAGAGAGGATTTTTTAAAAAAAAATTTTTCAAGGACATCCATAGGAGTGGATTTTAAAAAAAAAAATTCAAGGACATCTATAAGAGTGGATTTTTAAAAAAAAAAACATTTTTCAAGGACATCCATAAGAGAGGATTTTTAAAAAAATTTTTTTTCAAGGACATCCATAGGAGTGGATTTTTAAAAAATATATTTTTTCAGGGACATCCATAAGAGTGGATTTTTAAAAAACATTTTTTCGGGACATCCATAGAAGTGGATTTTTAAAAATCATTTTTTGAAGGACATCTGTAAGAGAGGATTTGAAAAAAAATATTTTTTCAAAGACATCCATACGAGAGGATTTTTTAAAAAATATTTTTTCAAGGACATCCATAGGAGTGTTATTTAAAAAAATATATATTTTTTTTCATGGATATCCATAAGAGTGGATTTTTTAAAAAAATTTTTTAAAGGACATCCATAAGAGTGGATTTTTTAAAAAATATTTTTATTAAAGACATCCATAAGACTGGATTAAAAAAATATTTTCAGGTATATCCATAGGCGTGGATTTTTTTACAATTATTTTTTTTAATTATCCATGGGCGTTGATTTTTTAAAAAATATTTTTTCAAGGACGTCCATAAGAGTGGATTAAAAAAAGGATTTTCAGGTATATCCATATTTTCAGGTATATCCATATGCATTTTTAACAATTATTTTTTAAGATTATCCATGGGCGTTGATTTAAAAAAATATTTTTTCAAGGACTTGTAGATTTATATCCATATGCGTGGATTTTTTTAACAATTATTTTTTTTTGGTTATGCATTGACGTGGATTTTTTAAAAATATGTTTTAAGGTTATCCATGGGCGTGGATTTTTTTAAAAATATTTTTTAATGTTATCCAGTGTCGTACATTTTTTAAAAAATATTTATCAAGGTTGTCCGTATGGTGTGAATTTTTTAAAAATATTTTTCAACTTTGTCCAAATGGCGTGGATTTTTTAAAAATATTTTCAAGGTTATCCTAGGTCGTGGATTTTTTAAAATATTTTTTTCAAGGTTATCCAAGGTCGAGGATTTTTTAAAAAATATTTTTCAAGGTTATCCAAGGTCGTGGATTTTTTAAAAAAATATTTTTCAAGGTTATCCAAGGTCGAGGTTTTTTTAAAAAAATATTTTTCAAGGTTATCCTTGTGCGCGGATTTTTTAAAACAGTTTTTTCAAGGTTATCCATTTGCATGGATTTATAAATAAATATTTTTCGAGATTATCCATAGGCGTGGATTTTTAAAAAAATTATTTTCAAGGTTATCCATTTGCGTGGATTTTTTAAAAATATTTTTCAAGGTTATCCAAGGTCGTGGATTTTGTAAAAATATTTTTCAAGGTTATTCAAGGTCGTGGATTTAAAAAAAAAATATTTTTAAAGGTTATCCTTAGGCGCGGAATTTTTAAAACAGATTTTTCAAGGTTATCCATTTGCAAGGATTTATAAATAAATATTTTTCGAGATTATCCATTGGCGTGGATTTTTAAAAAACAATTTTCAAGGTTATCCATTTGCGTGGATTTTTAAAAAATATGTTTCGAGGTTATCCATTGGCGTGGATTTTTAAAAAATAATTTTCAAGGTTATCCATTTGCGTGGATTTTTAAAAAAAATGTTTCGAGGTTATCCATTGGCGTGGATTTTTAAAAAAATATTTTTCGACATTACGTTCATTTTACATTCACGCCCATGGATTTTTTAAGAAATATTTTTCGACATTACCCATAGGCTTGGATTTTTAAAAAAGTTATTTTTATACCCTCAGCCATATGGCTACAGAGGGTATATATCATTTGATACGGTCAAAACGTGCCTAGTCGAAATAACGGTTTTAGACCCTAGGTCTCTTTGGACCAAATCCGTTTCAGAACATTTGGAGACGATCTAGCGATGTCCGTCCGTCCGTCCGTCCGTCCGTCTGTCTGTCTGTCTGTCTGTCTGGCTGGCTGGTGCGCACGATAACTCTCGAAGGGAGTATCCAATTTGGTCCAAACTTGGTACATCGTAATATTTTTGTCAAACTTAGATCGAGTTCGGAGATGGGCAATATCGGTTCACTCCTTCTGGTACCTCCCCCACAAAAGTTCGAAATTTTCAAAAAATTTATTTTTTGCACAGAATGAGAAATTATAGTCCGATTTTGCTCCAACTTTGCAAATCCCAATATTTGCGTCAGTGTGATGTCGGGTGTGAAAATGGAAAATATCGGCCCACTCCATCAAGTACCTCCCCCACAAATGGTAAAAATTTTGAATAATTACAACTCTCATAAAATGTGATGTAAGTGTCCGATTGTCTTAAAATTTTACACATCCCAATATTTATATTAACCCAAGGTCTGGTGTTAAGATGGAATATATCGGTCCACTCCTTCTGGTACCTCCCCCACAAAAGGTCGAAATTGTCAAAAAAAAAAATATTTTTTTTTTTTGCACAGAAAGAGAAAGAATAATCCGATTATGCTCCAACTTTGCAAATCCTAATATTTGCATCATTGCTAGGTCTGGTGCGAAAATGGAGAATATCGGTCCACTTCTTCTTGTACCTCCCCCACAAAGGGTCAAAACTTTAAATAATCACAACTCTCATAAAATGTCTAAAATGTCCTGATTGTCTTGAAATTTCACACATCCCAATATTTATATTAACCCAAGATCTGATGTTAAGATGGAATATATCGGTCCACTCCTTCTGGTACCTCCCCCACAAAAGGTTGAAATTTGCAAAAAATATATTTTTTGCATAAAAAGAGAAAGGATAATCCGATTTTGCTCTCACTTTGCAAATCCTAATATTTGCATCAGTTCTACGTTAGGTGTAAAAATGGACAATATCGGTTCACTCCTTCAAGTACCTCCTCCACAAATGTTCAAAATTTTGAATAATTACAACTCTCATAAAATGTGATTTATGAGTCCGATTGTCTTCGAATGGCGCACATCCCAATATTTATATTAACCCAAGCTCTGGTGTTAAGATGAAGTATATCGGTCAACATCTTATGGTAACTCCCTCACAAATGGTCGAAAATTTAAGATATATATTTTCTGCACAGAAAGGAAGCAATAATCTAATTTTGAAAAACATAACGCTCAAAGAAAGCGAAATAAAGATTCAACTCTTTTCAAATTTCACACATACAAATAATTTTTGATAACACCAGATCTGTTTTGAAGATGATCCTATATATCTGCGAACACCTTCTGGTACCTCACCCACAAAGAGACACATTTTTCAATATTTTTATCTGTCATAAATTGCGAAACAACTCAGTGATTCTTTACAATTGCTATATCCATTTGCTATAATAATATTTATATCATATTTATGTAGGTCCGATACGAAATTGACAATATTGACCCATTCTTTAAAAACCCACAGAGGGTGAAGAGGGCTGAGGGTATACATCTGTCGGCTAAGCCGACCGATACTTTTTTACTTGTTAAATATCTAAATAGGCGTGAACATTAACGATATATTTTAAAAATGTTAGTAAAAATCCACGCCTATTAAAGTTTCTCAAAAAAAAAAAAAAAAATTAACGCACATTGGTGTCTCAAAAAATATTTTTTAAAAAATTAAGGCTTATTAATGTCTCTGAAAAAATATTATTTAAAAAAATAACGCCAATTGATGTCTTTAAAAAAATAGTTTTTTAAAAATTAACGACTACTGGTGTCTTGCAAAAAAAATATTTTTTTATAAAACTAACACCTATTGATGTCTCTAAAAAAATATTTTTTAAATAATGCATTTCTTTCTGCATTTTTTTAAATTCACGCCCATGAATAGCTAAAAAATATTTTTTAAAAAATTCACGCCTATGGATATCTTGGAAAATAATTAAAATATTTTTTTTCAAAGACATCAGGAGGCCAGGCATGTTCAAAAAATATTTTTGCAAGGACATCAAGTGACGTGAATTTTTTTTTTTATAAAATTAAAGGTTTCTGTAGGCGAAGTTTTTTGAAAAAAAATTTAAGTTGTCTATAGGCGTAGATTTTTTAAGAAAAATTTTAATGTATTATTCCCAAATAAAAGATGTATCAGAGTTCGTGACTTTTTTCCAAGGAAAACAATTAGGAAATATATCCGAGCCTCAAATATTGATTTTGCTTCTATAGCTTCCTTTCAATATATATATCACAAATGTCATCATATTTGCCCCCCAAAAATAAAATTCACAAATTGAGACAACGACCTGTTTTATATTTTCATGGTCTAACTTTTTAACATTTCTTGTTAGCGGTTTTGTTTTACTAATTTAATTAGTTAAAATATGTATATTTTGTCAAATAATATTGTTATTAGTTTTGGTGATTCATGACATGCGATAAAAATTTGTCAAATATCATGTTTTGCAGTTCGCTATTTGTTTTTGCAATTTGTCATGTTTGATGTGACATCGAATTGGGGGAAATCAAATTGGGAATATTAAAAACAAGGAAAACAAAAAATGAATTTAAAAAACAAATTGCAAAACTTGAGGTAAATTGCTAAATTTGAAGGGATGCTGTGGCGTATAACTATTGACAGTACGTATACGACACCTGCATCAAAAAAATACATGATGGAAAATAGGATTTTTATTTGAAATAAATCAGAAACTTTATGAAGGTTAGAGGCCGGAGGCACTAAATAAAAAGGATAATGGATGCATGGGGCTACAAAGAAGAACAATAGTTCTCCCTTTCTTTATAGAACCTATACTGAGGAGATAAATGGCTAATGAGTACAGTGTGAGATGAAAAAACTGCAACCAACTTCAGACTGCTGTCATTTCAAAGCCACTCGTCCGACAGCTGTTAAAATTATTCCAGTGACAGCTCATTATATTGTTTACAAGCGTACAAAAGCATTTTGGTGAGAATTTTCAAGAAAAAAAATTATTCCGTGATGGAATTCAAGCGTGATAGTGTGATTTCTTTTTATTTGGCTGGAAAACTACAAGTGGCTATCGTTAGAGCACTCCAGCATTTAAATGTGAATAAATCTTTTGCGTCTCGTACCATCGTTTGTTACCGTGCGATACTGGTAGCGTAGCCTGGCGTCAAGGAAGTGGAGGGAAGAAAACAGCAACATCAGCAGAAATGGTTCGAAAAGTAAAGAAGCGACGAAAGTGATCGAAACTCTCCTCGCAGTGCCCGAAAAATTGGCTTGTGAGCTGAACATATCGCAATATTCCTTCCATTCGGCAATTATTGAAAAATGAGCTCTGGGTAAAGCCATTGAAATTCCAAAAATTGCATAAACTTACACCGCAACAGATAGAATAGAAAATAGACTCAAAAGAGCTAAAGAGTTGCTTCGCTTGGCCGCAAGTGGTGAACTGCCGAATTTGGTTTTCTCTCTCTCCGATGAGAAAACATTCGTTGTCCAGCAGTTTGTAGATCGTTTCTACTTGCCAAAGAGGTCAGCTGATGGTCAAATGTGCACCTTCGGTTGGCCACCAAAACTTAAGCGCCGGCCATGGTGATGGTGTGGGCCGCCATAACAGCCGATGGTCGCTCTCCGCTCGTATTAAGCGACTGTGGCATCAGAGTAAATGCCGAATATTATCGCGAAAATATTCTGGAGGGTGTATTAAGGCCTTGGTCACGCAATCATTTTAGCCGTAGACCTTGGACATTCCAACAGGACTCAGTACCATCGCACTCAGCATGCGCCACCCAAGAATTGTTACAAAATGAGGTTCCTCGCATCATTTCCAGTGCACAGTGGCCAACAAAATCTCCGGATACCAATCCGTTGGACTATTGTGTCTGGAGTATTTTGGAAAGCAAGGTTGGCACAAAAAAATACCAAAGTGTCGATCACTTGAAGCAAGTAACCAAACAAAATGATCCGCTCGTGTTTACTTGCCAAAGAGCTGAAAATATGCACCTTCGGTTGGCCACCAGAACTCAAGCGCCGGCCATTGTAATGGTGTGGGCCATAACGCCATGACAGCCGTGGCATCAGAATAAATGCCGAATATTAACGCGAAAATATTCTGGAGGGTGTATTAAAGCCTTGAATATGCGAACATTTTGGCGGCAGACCTTGGACATTCGAACAGGACTCAGCACCATCGCACTCAGAACGCGCCACGCAAAAATAGTTACAAAATTAAGATCCTCGCTTCATTTCCAGAGCACAATGGCCAGCAAAATCTGCGGATACTAATGTATCCGGACTATTGTGTCTGGGATATTTTGGAAAGCAAGGTTGGTACTAAAAAATACCAAAGTGTCGATCACCTGAAGCAAGTACACAAACAAAATAATCCGCTCGTGTTTACTTGCTAAAGAGCTCAGCTGTAAATGTGCACCTTCGGTTTGCCACCAGAACTCAAGCGTCGGCCATGGTGATTGTGTGGGCCGCCATAACAGCCGTGGCATCAGAATAAATGCCGAATATTATCGCGAAAATATTCTGGAGGGTATATTAAAGTCGTGAGCACGCAAACATTTTGGCTGGAGATCTGGACATTCCAATAGGAGGACTCAGCACGCACCACCCAAGAATGGTTACAAAATGAGGTTTCTGGCTTCTTTTCCAGTGCCTCCAAAATTTCCGGATGCCAATCCGTTGGACTATTGTGTCTGGAGTATTTTGGAAAGCAAGTTTGGCAGGGAAAAATACAAAAGTGTCGATCCCCTCAAGCAAGCGTTTCACCGGGAATGGGCCAAATTACCGCAGAGCAACATTCGGGCTCCGTGCGAAGGTTTCATTGGCCGTTTGAAGGACATAACTCGTGCCAAAGGTGACCAATTCGAACCAATCTAAATTTTCTTTAAAATTTGATGCTATTTCCGATATTTATACCCTACACGACAAAGTGATCAGGGTATTATGTCTTTGTGCATTTGTTTGTAACAGGCAAAAGGAAACGAGATAGACCCATAGTTCCTTTTGATGATCTGCATAGAATCACATTCTGAGTCGATTTATGCATGTCCGTTTGTCCGTCTCTCCGTCCGTCCGTCTGTCCATGTATTTTTGTGAACAAAGTACAGTTCGCATTTATTGCCTTATCCAGATGAAAATCATTCGTTTGGCCCAAGGACGAACCCTATTGAAATTGGAGATAATCGGTAAAAATTTAGATATAGCTCCCATATACATCTTCGTCCGATTTGCCTTTTATTGTGCACCAAACGTGTAATATCAGCCCGAATTGTATGGAATTTTGCACATACAACCAAATTAGGCCTGAAAATAAGTATGCCAAATTTGATCGAAATCGGTTAAGATAGAGCTATAGCTCCATGTATGTTGTTCTTCCGATTTGTTATTTTTGCCCTCCGCTGCCGTAATAGGCGCTCTGTACCAACAATATTTGGGGAAATATATCAAATGCAGCTCAGAAATACATTTGCTAAATTTTATCGAAATCGGTTCAGAATTGGATATAGCTCCCATATATAACTTCGTCCGATTTACATTGGATTGTGCACCAAACGTCTAATATTTGCCCAAATGGGATGAAATTTGGCACATACAACCAAATTAGGCCTGAAAATAAGTATGCCAAATTTCATCGAAATCGGTTAAGATATAGCTATAGTTCTCATGTATGTTGTTCATCCGATTTATTATTTTTGTCCTCCGCAGCCGTAATATGCGCTCTGTACCAACAATATTTGGGGAAATATATCAAATGCAGCTCAGAAATACATTTGCTAAATTTTATCGAAATCGGTTCAGAATTGGATATAGCTCCCATAGATATCTTCGTCCGATTTGCCTTTTATTGTGCACCAAACGTCTAATATTTGTCCAAATGGGATGGAATTTGGCACATACGACCGAATTAAGTCTAGAAGCTATTATATCAAATTTGATGAAGATCGGTTCAGATATAGCTATAGCTCCCATACATACTGTTCATCCGATTTGTCATATTTGTTACCCACAGCCGTAATATGCACTCCGTAACAACGACTCCGCCCGACTTTAAGACATTCTTTACTGGTTTAACAATTATTTTGTAGGTTATCCATGGGCGTTGATTTAAAAAAAAATATTTTTTCAAGGACAACTACAATAGTGAATTAAGAAAATATTTTCAGGAATTCTCAGGAATTTTCAGGGATTTAGAAAATATTTTCATCCATATGCGTGGATTTTTTAACAATTATTTTTTTGGGTTACCCATGGGCGTTGATTTTTTAAAAAATATTTTTCCATGGACTTGTTGATGTAGAGTGGATTAACAGTTATATCTATATGCGTGGATTTTTCAACAACTATTTTTTATGTTATCCATGGGGGGGATTTTTTAACAATTATTTTTTCTAAGTTATTCATTGATGTGGATTTTTTAAAAATATGTTTTAAGGTGATCTATGGGCGTGGATTTTTTTAAAAAATATTTTTAATGCTATCAATGGGCGTGGATTTTTTAAAAAATATTTTTAATGCTATCAATGGGCGTGGATTTTTTAAAAAATATTTTTAATGCTATCAATGGGCGTGGATTTTTTAAAAAATATTTTTAATGCTATCAATGGGCGTGGATTTTTTAAAAAATATTTTTAATGCTATCAATGGGCGTGGATTTTTTAAAAATATTTTTCAAGTTTATCCATTTGCATTAATTTTTAAATAAATATTTTTCGAGATTATCCATAGGCGTGGATTTTTTAAAAAAATATTTTTCAAGGTTATCCATTTGCGTAGATTTTTAAAAAAATATATTTTTCAAGGTTATCCATTTGCGTAGATTTTTAAAAAAAATATTTTTCAAGGTTATCCATTTGCGTAGATTTTTAAAAAAAAATATTTTTCGACATTACTCCTGGGCGTGGATTTAAAAAAAAATATTTTTCAAGGTTATCCATTTGCGTAGATTTTAAAAAAAAATATTTTTCAAGGTTATCCATTTGCGTAGATTTTTAAAAAAATATTTTTCGACATTACTCCTGGGCGTGGATTAAAAAAAATCTTTTTCGACATTACCCCTGGGCGTGGACTTAAAAAAAAATCTTTTTCGATATTACCCATTTGTAAAAAATTTCTTTCGACATTACGTTCATTTTACATTCACGCCCATGGAATTTTTAAGAAAATTTTTTCGACATTACCCATAGTCTTGAATTTTTAAAAAAGTTATTTTTTGATATCTCCATAGGCGTGGACATCAACGATATCTTTAAAAAAATGTTATTAAAAATCTACGCCTATTGAAGTTTCTGAAAAAATATATATTTTTTTTTAATTTAACGCCCATTGACGTCCCAAAAATTATTTTTTTTAATTAACGCTTATTAATGTCTCTGAAAAAATGTTATTTCCAAAATTAATGCCAATTGATGTCTTTAAAAAAATATTTTTTAAAAAATTAACGACTACTGGTGTCTCCGCAAAAAAAATATTTTTTTATAAAATTAACCCCCATTAATGTCTCTAAAAAAATATTTTTTTAATAATGCATTTTTTCTGAATTTTTTTAAATTCACGCCCATGGATAGCTAAAAAATTCAAGCCTATAGATATCTTGTAAAATAATTAATTTTTTTTAAGGAATTAAGGAGGACAGGTATGTTCAAAAAATATTTTTGCAAGGACATCAACTGACGTGGATTTTTTTTATAAAATTAAAGGTATCTGTAGGCGAAGTTTTTTGAAAAAAAAATTAAGTTGTTGTAGGCGTGGATTTTTTAAGAAAAATTTTAATTTATTATTCCCAAATACAAGATGTATCAGATTTCTTAACTTTTTTCCAAAGACAACACATCAAAAATGTATCCGAACCCCAAAAATTGATTTTTTCCTATAATTTTCTTTTAATATTACCTTATATTAGTTAAGTTTGAAAATTCTTATTCAATATTTGACTATCACAAATGTCATCATATTTGCCCCCCAAAAATAAAATTCACAAATTAAGACAACGACTTGTTTTCCATTTTCATGGTCTAACTTTTTAACATTTCATGTTAGCCGTTTTGTTTTACTAATTTAATTAGTTAAAATATGTATATTTTGTCAAATAATATTGTTATTAGTTTTGGTGATTCATGACATGCGATAAAAATTTGTCAAATATCATGTTTTGCAGTTCGCTATTTGTTTTTGCAATTTGTCATGTTTGATGTGACATCGAATTGGGGGAATCAAATTTCGGATGTTAAAAAAGGAAAACAAATATATATATATATATATATATATATATATATATATATATATACATTAAAAAAAATGCAAAAATGGAGGAAAAAGTGTAAATTTTAAGGAATTCGGTGGCGTATGACTATTGACAGTACGTATACGACAACTGCATCAAAAGGAAATGAAGGAATGTCCAATTTTAATATTAGATTTTTATTTAAAAAATTTAAATAATAAAATTTTTATGGAGCTAGATTTCTGGCTAAGGGAAACATTTAGATATAGCTTGCTGTTTATATTATTTTTAAAGATATAATTTTATTTATTTATTTTTTTAATTATTTTATTCAAACTTTCAGACAATATAGCAATATGATGAAACCTCCTCTCCCCCCCCCCGCCCCCTTTAGACGCAGGCGTCAAATCATTTGTTTTACACCGCTGCAATTGATTTGTTAATGAAATGATGAAAAACCTTTCAAAAACATGCCGATTAAATCAAACGTGGCTAATAAATAAAATCGAATTAAATTTAAATTTCCATTCATTAGAATTTACATGAAAACAAATCTAAATCAATTAAAAATAAACAGCTAACAAATATAATTGATTTTAAACATGCCATCAAATTGAGTTTGAATATGGCCAACAATTTCGTATAAAAATTCAATCCCAGTCATCAATAGAGTGTCAGTTGAAAGGTGTTCAGCCAACAAATCGTCGAAGCAAAAGGGAAAAAAATTAAAAAAAAAAACCAAACATGAAATTTTATTTGTGTTTATCCATTTGTGCTGTAGTCCTTATGGGTGGGGTAAGTTTGGGGGGGGGGAGAAGAAATTTCGGAACAGGGAAAATTTTCAAAATTTTAGTTTTCCACTACAAAAATATTTCCATGAGACCGGGACATCCAAGAAGCCACTGATAGCTCTTGCCATAACAATTTCTATATTCTCAAATTTAATTTTTTTTTTTCAAAATAAAATCCCTCCCTTTCTCTTTAGGCCCTGGCCGAATACGAAGAATACAAGGAAATGGCCACGAAATGCATGGAGCAAAACAATATCACGGAAGACGAATTCGAGGCCATACCCAAAGGTGAGGACTTCGATCCCGAAACCTTGGATGAACGTTTCAAATGTTTCACCCACTGTATGGTCGAGGATATGGGTTATTTGGATGAGACCGGAAAGTTGGATTTGAGCAAGTTGGAACAAGATGAACGTGTTACCCAGGAACACATGGATGCTGCCATCAAATGTAAGGCTGAAAATGAATTTATCGATGAACCTTGCGAGTATAGTTTCAAAATGATGACCTGTGCTCTGGACGCCATGATGTGAACGAGGTTAGGAGGAAGGGAGGAAAATGTACTGGAATAGAATTACACGAAATACAAATAATGGCAATAACAATAATTTAAATGAATTTTATTTTAAAAATAAAATGAAATAAATTAAAATTTTCAATTTAAAATTTAATTTTCATTTTTTGGAGGCTTAATAAAGACCCCTTACCGATTTTAAACATGCTATGCCATATGCGTGGATTTTTTAAAAATATTTTTTTTAAAGAATGTCCACAGGCGTGGATTTTTTTATAAATATTTTTTTCAAGGGTTTACACAGACGTGGATTTTTTTATAAACATTTTTTCAAGGGTGTCCACAGGCGTGGATTTTTTATAAATGTTTTTTTTCAAGGGTGTACACAGGCGTGGATTTTTTATAAATATTTTTTTCAAGGGTTTACACAGGCGTGGATTTTTTATAAACATTTTTTTCAAGGGTTTACACAGGCGTGGATTTTTTATAAATATTTTTTTCATGGGTTTACACAAGCGTGGATTTTTTATAAATATTTTTTTAAGGGTGTCCACAGGCATGGATTTTTTAAAAAAATATTTTTTTCAAGGGTGTCCACAGGCATGGATTTTTTAAAAAAATATTTTTTTCAAGGGTGTTCACAGGCGTGAATTTTTTTAAAAATATTTTTTCAAGGGTGTACACAGGCGTGGAGTTTGTTATAAATATTATTTCAAGGGTGTTCACAGGTGTGGATTTTTTTATAAATATTTTTTCAAGGGTTTACACAGGCGTGGATTTTTTATAAATATTTTTTCTAGGGTGTCCACAGGCGTGGGTTTTTTTTACAAATATTTTTAAGGGTTTACACAGGCGTGAGTTTTTTTAAAATTATTTTTCAAGGGTGTCCATATACGTGGATTTTTTATAAATATTTTTTTCAAGGTTGTCCACAGGCTTGGATTTTTTTTATAAATATTTTTTTCAAGGGTGTCCACAGGTGTGGATTTTTTTATAAATATTTTTTTCAAGGGTGTCCACAGGCGTGGATTTTTTTATAAATATTTTTTTCAAGGGTGTCCACAGGCGTGGATTTTTTGATAAATATTTTTTTCAAGGGTGTCCATAGGAGTTTATTTTTTTAAAAAAATATTTTCAAATATCACCATGAGCTTGGTTTTTTTTGGAAAATTTTTTTTCAAGGATGTACACAGGCGTGGACTTTTTATAAATATTTTTTAAGGTTGTTTTAAGTATCACCATGAACTTGGATTTTTTTGAAAATTATTTTTCAAGGGTGTCCACAGGCTCGGATTTTTTATAAATATTTTTTCAAGGGTGTTTCAAGTATCACCATGAGCTTGATTTTTTTTTATAAATATTTTTTTCAAGGGTGTGCACAGGCGTGGATTTTTTAATAAATATTTTTTTCAAGAGTGTTACAAGTATAACCATGAGCTTGGATTTTTTTTTGAAAATTATTTTTCAATGGTGTCCACATGCGAGTATTTTTTTTATAAATATTTTTTTTTCAAGGCTGTTTCAAGTGTCACCATGAGCATGGCTTTTTTTGGAAAATTATTTTTCAAGGATGTACACAGGCGTGGATTTTTTATAAATATTTTTTTCAAGGGTGTTCACAGGCGTGAATTTTTTTAAAAATATTTTTTCAAGGGTGTACACAGGCGTGGATTTTGTTATAAATATTATTTCAAGGGTGTTCACAGGTGTGGATTTTTTTATAAATATTTTTTTCAAGGGTGTCCACAGGTCTGGAATTTTTATAAATATTTTTTTTCAAGGGAGTTTCAAGTATCACCATGAGCTTGGATTTTTTTAAAAATATTTTTTCAAGAACATTCACAGGCGTGGATTTTTTTATAAATAATTTTTTCAAGGGTTTACACAGGCGTGGATTTTTTATTAATATTTTTTCAAGGGTGTCCACAGGCGTGGATTTTTTTATAAATATTTTTTTTCATGGGTGTACACAGGCGTGGATTTCTTAATAAATATTTTTTTCAAGGATGTACACAGGCGTGGATTTTTTATAAATATTTTTTCAAGGGTTTACACAGGCGTGGATTTTTTATAAATATTTTTTTCAAGGGTGTACACAGGCGTGGATTTTTTATAAATATTTTTTTCAAGGGTGTACACAGGCATGAATTTTTTATAAATATTTTTTCAAGGGTTTACACAGGCGTGGATATTTTTTACAAATATTTTTTTCAAGGGTTTACACAGGCGTGGATATTTTTTATAAATATTTTTTTCAAGGGTTTACACAGGCGTGGATATTTTTTATAAATATTTTTTTCAAGGGTTTACACAGGCGTGGATATTTTTTATAAATATTTTTTTCAAGGGTTTACACAGGCGTGGATATTTTTTATAAATATTTTTTTCAAGGGTTTACACAGGCGTGGATATTTTTTATAAATATTTTTTTCAAGGGTTTACACAGGCGTGGATATTTTTTTCAAGGGTGTTTCAAGTATCACCATGAGCTTGGATTTTTTTTTTTGAAAATTATCTTTCAAGGGTGTCCACAGGCGTGGATTTTTTTATAAATATTTTTTCAAGAGTTTACACAGGTGTGAGTTTTTTTAAACATATTTTTTGAAGGGTTTACACAGGCGTGGATTTTTTATAAATATTTTTTTCAAGGGTGTCCATAGGCGTGGATTTTTTATAAATATTTTTTTCAAGGATGTCCATAGGCGTGGATTTTTTATAAATATTTTTTTCAAGGTTGTCCACAGGCGTGGATTTTTTTTATAAATATTGTTTTCACGGTTGTCCACAGGCAAAGATTTTTTTATAAATATTTTTTTCAAGGGTATACAAAGACGTGGATTATTTTATGAACATTTTTTCAAGGGTGTCCACAAGTGTGGATTTTTTTAAAAAATATTTTCAAGTCCACAGGCGTAGATTTTTTATAAATATTTTTTAAGGGTGTACATAGGCGTGGATTTTTTATAAATATTTTTTTTCAAGGGTGTACACTGGCGTGGATGTTTTATAAATATTTTTTTTCAAGGTGTCCACAGGCGTGGATTTTTTATAAATATTTTTTCAAGGGTGTCCACAGTTGTGGACTTTTTTTTAAATATTTTTTCAAGGTTGTCCACAGGTGTGGATTTTTTTATAAATATTGTTTCAAGGGTGTCCACAGGTGTGGATTTTTTTATAAATATTTTTTTCAAGTCTGTCCACAGGCGTGGATTTTTTTTATAAAAATTTATTCAAGGGTGTTTCAAGTATCATCATGAACTTGGATTTTTTTATAAATATTTTTTTCAAGGGTGTCCATAGGCGTGGATTTTTTATAAATATTTTTTTCAAGGGTGTCCATAGGCGTGGATTTTTTATAAATATTTTTTTCAAGGTTGTCCACAGGCGTGGATTTTTTTTAAATATTGTTTTCACGGTTGTCCACAGGCAAAGATTTTTTTATAAATATTTTTTTCAAGGGTTTACACAGGCGTGGATTTTTTTTATAAATATTGTTTTCACGGTTGTCCACAGGCAAAGATTTTTTTATAAATATTTTTTTCAAGGTTGTCCACAGGCGTGGATTTTTTTATAAATATTTTTTTTTTAAAGAATATACACAGGCGTGGATTTTTTTTATAAATATTATACATACTCAGAACTCTAAATGTCAAGTTATCCATGATTTGGGGGGGGGGGGCCTTCCATCTCATTTTTAATACCGAAATTAATCTCCGTTTTTGGGGTCTCACCCCCGCCTTTTTCAAAATTAGATCGTCGTTTGGGCCTTTGTCGAGTAGTTCAATTATTTATTACTAATTTAAAAAATATTATTTTCCACGAAAATCTCATTTTTAATCTTTATTAATTAAATTTGAAAAGTGAAAAAAGCCGAAATTATTTTTGTAAGCTTGGTTTTGCACATTTCTTAGAAAGTATCACTCATAAAAAAATAATAATAAAAAAAATAAATAAATAAAAAATATATATTTTTTTATAAACTTTCACGATGTTTAACTTTTTTATCTTTGATTCAGGATATTACCAAGTTCTGCATGGGATCGCATCAAAAGCCAAAAAAAAAAGAAATATTAAGAAAAAAACATATGACTTACATATATGACCCCCACTGCATATGGAGGTTGTTAACAACCACCACTATCCAAGGACTCGGCAGTTATTATGATGCTGCTGTCGCCCTCGCAGTGTGACTCCCATCTCTGATGTTGAAGATTAATAAAGTTGAAAGATATTGTTATTTGTTCTAAAGAATTTTCCAACTCTGCTTCCCCCCTCCTCTGGGTTAGTTTTACGTGTTTATTAAAACAATTCTCCTTTGTCTGTTGTTTTTCTTCGTCTTCTCGCTGAGAGTTTGCAGGAATTTTTTGTTAACACACTTCATATGGTTGTATGTGTGTGCCGGCATATGTGTGTGTGTTTTTTCCTTTTCTTTTTTAAATTTACTTAAACTTTAAATTACAAAAGCAAGAACAAAGTACTTTCAACCGACAATATTCTTAAAAAACAGAAACAGAAACAAATCTTAAATCTTTCTTTTGTCTGAATAACAACTTTTTATTTGTGAAACAAAGTAATTTAACGCTTTATCAGCTTTCATTCGACAAAACACTTAATTACAAAACAATAAAATCCAAATTGTAATTCTAAAAGGATAGCTTAAATTCGATTTGAAATTGAGAGCAGAGGCCAGAGGCCAGACACTTTTCTGGGAAATCTAAATGAATAGAGGGTGGGTGAAAAAAAAAGAAAAATGACCATGAAATTATAGATAATATTTCTAGGCCAAAAAAAAAAAAATAAAAAAAAAATAAAAAATAAATAAAAAATAAATAAATAAAAAATAAATAAATAAAACATAGATAAATAGATAAATAAATAAATAAAAAAAATTAAAAAACAAAAAAAAATATAATAATAATAAATAAATAAAATAATAATAACAAGAAACAAAGCTGTAAGTTCGCCCGGGCCGAACTTTGAATACCCTTCACCATTTGGGACAAATTTGGAAATTTTCAAAAAATTAAAATCCATTAAAAATTCTGTTAAAATCTTAAAAAAAAAAATACCGAATATAGCCATACATTAGGGTCTATATGACGACGTGGACCTGCATACGCAACTTTTGTCATAAACCTTCACAGACAATTTTCTGTCATAGGCTGTAGTATCCATTACGAACTTCAAATACAAAATTTGAAGTAATTCCGGTTAATAATATCGCTGAAATCATCAAAATACCGAATATCAGGGGGTACCGTTATATGGGGGCTATACGAAAACGTGGACCTGCACAGACAATTTTCTGTCGTAGGGTGTAGTATTCATTACGAACCTCAAATACCAAATTTGAAACAATTCCGATGAATAATGTCGCTTAAATCATCGATTTATCGAATATCGGTAGGTACCGTTATATGGGGGCTATACGAAGACGTGGACCTGCACAGACAATTTCATGTCTTAGGCTGTAGTATTCATTTCGAACTTTAAATACCGAATTTGAAACAATTCTGGTGAATAAATTCGCTAAAATCATCAAAATACCGAATATCGGGAGGTACCATTATATGGGGGCTATACGAAGACAAGGACCTACACAGACAATTTTCTGTCACAGGCTGTAGCATCCATTACGAACTTCAAATACCAAATTTTAAACAATTCTGGTAAAAAAATTCCCATAAATGCATTAAAATACCGAATATCGGAAGGTACGGTTATTTGGGGGCTCTACGAAGACGTGGACCTGCACAGACAATTTTCTGTCTTAGGCTGAAGTATCCGTTACGAACTTCAAATGCCAAATTTTAAACAATTCCGGTAAATACTATCACTAAAATCATTAAAATGCCGAATATCGGGAGATACCGTTATGTGGGGGCTATACGAAGACGTGGACCTGCACAGACAATTTTCTGTCATAGGCTGTAACATCCATTTCGAACTTCAAATACCAAATTTGAAGGAATTCGGTGAATAATGTCGCTAAAATCATCAAAATACCGAATATCGGGAGGTACCGTTATATGAGGGCTATACGAAGATGTGGACCTATATGGCCCATTTTCAATACCAAAAGTCCTGCAGACATAATACGCATTTAAGTAAACTTTTATCAACTTAATTCAATTGGTTCGGAAGCTAGAGTGATTTCCACAGACAGGCGGACATCGCTAAATCGACATAGAATTTTATGCTGATCAAGAATATATGTACTTTGTGGGGTCTAAAATGTATATTTAGAGGTGTTACAAACGGAATGACAAACTTAATATACCCTCCATGCTATGGTGGAGGGTATAAAAATTTGGGAATTTTTTTGAAAAAATATCCCTTCACAAAAATATTTTTTGAAAAAAATATTTTTTAAAAAATTCGTATTTGGAATTATCTTAAAATATATTGCCTTCCATCCACCCTCCTTTGAACTTTCACCCACCTTTTATGCTCTGTTGCAAGATTACATTTCCAAATCCCACCAAAACGAACCTGGCCACTGTTGCACTTTTCTTGAATTTTTCCCAAGCTGTTCATTTTTTAACCATGCCGTTTCATGAAAACACTCACCTACAGGGTGAGAAAAAGAAAATCTGCAACAAAGTCAAATGCCATAATTTTTAATTTGTATACCCTCCACCATAGTATGGAGGGTATATTAAGTTTGTCACTCCGTTTGTAATACCTCGATATATACATTTTAGACCCCACTAAGTATATATATTTTTGACCAGCATAAAATTCTATGTCGGTTTGGCGATGTCCGTCCGTCTGTCCGTCTCTCCGTCTGTGAAAATCACTCTAGCTTCCGAACAAATTGAAGTAGACTGATAAAATTTTACTGAAATGTGTATTATGTCTGCAGGACTTTTGGTATTGAAAATGGGCCATGTAGGTCTACATCTTCGTATAGCCCCCATATAAAGGTACCTCCCGATGTTCGCTATTTTTATGATTTTAGCGGCATTATTTACCGGAATTGTTTCAAATTTGGTATTTAAAGTTCGTAAGAAATACCACAGCCTATAACAGGCTGTGTAAAAAGTCTTGGGTGGCGCGTGCTGAGTGCGATGATGCTGAGTCCTCCTGTTGGAATGTCCAAGGTCTGCGGCCAAAATTCGTTTGCGTGCCCAAGGCTTTAATACACCCTCCAGAATATTTTCGCAATAATATTCGGCATTTATTCTGATGCCACAGTCGATTAATACGAGCAGAGAGCGATCATCGGCTGTTATGGCGGCGCTCACTATCACCATGGCCGTGCTTGAGTTCTGGTGGCCAACCGAAAGTGCACATTTTCAGCAGACCTCTTTGGCAAGTAAACACGAGCGGATCATTTTGTTTGTTTACTTGCTTCAGGTGATCGACACTTTGGTATTTTTTAGTGCCAACCTTGCTTTCCAAAATACCCCAGACACAATAGTCCAACGGATTGGTATCCGGAGATTTTGGTGGCCATTGTGCGCTGGAAATGAAGCAAGGTTCCTCATTTTGTAACCATTTTTGTGTAGTTGCCTATTGAGTGCGATGGTGCCTGGAGTCCTGTTGGAATGTCCAAGTTTGCGTGCCCAAGGCTTTAATACACCCTCCAGAATATTTTCGCCATAATATTCGGCATTTATTCGATTAATACGAGCGGAGAGCGACCATCGGCTGTTATGGCATTATATCTCACACCATCACCATTGCCTGCGCTTGAGTTCTGGTGGCCAACCGAAGGTGCACATTTTACCATCAGCTGACCTATTTGGCAAGCCAACACGATCATTTGGTTTGCTTACAAACTGCTGGACAAAGAATGTTTTCTTATCGGAGAAAACCAAATTCGGCTGTTCAGCACTTTTGGCCAAGCGAAGAGTCTGAGTCTATTTGCTTTCTCTTGCGGTGTAAGTTCTTGCACTTTTTGGAATTTCAATGGCATCTCCCCGAGTTCATTTTTCAGTATTTGCCGAATGGAATATTGCGATATGTTCAGCTCACGAGCCATTTTTCGGCCATTGGGACGCGGGATTCGATCAAGTCGCTTCTTTACTTTTCGAACCATTTCTGCTTATGTTTTCTGCTGTTTTCTTCCGTCCACTTCCTTGGCGACGGGCTACGCTACCAGTATCACAGCGATAACGAGCGATGGTACGAGACTCCAACAGATTTATCCACATTTAAATGCTGCTGTGCTCTAACGATAGCCACTTGTTGTTCTCCAGCCAAATATAAAGAAATCCCACTATCACGCTTGAATTCTTTCATCCCGAATAACTTTTTTTCTGGGAAATTCTCACCAAAATGCTTTCGAACGCTTGTACAAAATATAGTGAGCTGTCACTGGAATAATTTTAACAGCTGTCGGACGAGTGGCTTCGAGATGAAAGCAGTCTGAAGTTGGTTGCTGGTTTTTCATCTCACCCTGTATTTCCAAAGACAACTTCTGCAAACAAAGTTCGTTGCCAAACACAAGTGAGAACTTTCACAAAATGTTGCCAGTGTTCTTCGGTGGGGTTTGAAGGTTTGACGCGAATCCTTTGCTCTTTTTGAGTGACAAGAAGACGTGTTTTGTTGGTGTTTCCTTTGTCATTTTTTTTTTTTTTTTTTTTGGCAAAGGGGTTGGGTTGTTTTTTTTTTTTTTGAATATGTTTACATGCAGAAGTTGGATTTTACCACCGATTTTTTTTTTTCAGAGGTTACGGAAAAGTTGAGGGAAAATGTATTCAAGAAGATTTTTGTTGGGACAAAGATATTTTAACGCCATCATAAAAAGTGGCAAATGGTTGGGGAAAAAAGAAATGAAGCTGTAGCAGATTAATAAGGCATTTCAGAATACCTTTCGAAGGATCTTCAATTAATAGAAGAGCTCAATGGTCAAATTTCTCCTTCGGGCATAGAAGACTCTCAAAATCTTTTTTCGGAGAGAGAAAATATATCTCTGCCTGCAAACCTCTTCACATAGATTTTTAAAATCTATAGGCCCTCCCAACCCCTTATATGTCGAGCAGACTGTGTCAAGTTGTTCCACACACACATTTTGATCCCTTAATTTTCCACCCCCGAATTTACTTAAGTTTCACATTAACAACTTTTAAACTCTCTTCTACCCCCACATTATTCCCTTACCACCCTCACATTTGTTCATACAGCTTCATATTCACATCTCTCGAGACCCACTTTCAGCTTGATTGAACCAAATGTAATATTCCAACATTTAATAGATTTTCCCCAAAAAACGTTCCTAAGACGCTTGAACACACACCCAAACAATTTTTTATTTATCTCTTTTTTTTTTTTTTTTTTGCCATGAAGAGGCCATAAATAATGGGTCTCAAGATAAATACTGGCATTACAGAGAACTTTTACTAATTTTCTTTAGCTCCTACCTGGCTGGAAACCCCGCAAAAAACGAAAGACGCATAATATCATCGAAAATCATCGAACTTTGAGTACAGCCAAACGTTAATGGTTACATATGTATTTGTGTGTGTGTTCGTGCGAGTATGTGTAACAAATTCCAATAGTAAAGGTTGCCAAGGTGAAGACATGTTGAATTCCAGGGACAGGTGGGAGTCTAATAACACGGTAAAATTTTGAGTGGCAAACGAGGCAATACAGACGAGCTGAGTTGGCCATGAGACAGTCTGAGTGGCCTACGAGTCTATAAAGGCGAGCTGAGTAGCTCAAGAGGCTGTGTAGACCAACTGAGTGGGCATCCATGTTATACAGATGAGCAGAGTGGCCAACGAGTCAATACAGACGAGCTGGGTTCCCAGCAAGTCGATACAGAGGAGCTGAGTGGCTCACGAGACAGTACAGACGAGCTGAGTAGCTCAGGAAACGGCACAGACAAGCTGAGTAGCACACTAGGCTGTACACATGAGCTGAGTAGCTCACGAGGCTGTACAGACGAGCTGAGTAGCCAACGAGGCTGTACGGAAGAGCTGTTTAGCTCACGAGGCTGTACGGAAGAGCTGATTAGCTCACGAGGCTGTACAGACGAGCTGAATGGCCAATGAGGCTGTACAGACGAGCTGAATGGCCAATGAGGCTGTACAGACGAGCTGAATAGCTCACGAGGCTGTACAGACGAGCTTCGTAGCCCATGAGTCTATACAGACGAGGTGAGTAGCCCACGAGTTTCTAGAGACGAGCTGAGTAGCTTTCTAGGCTGTACAGACGAGAGAGTAGCTCACGAGGCTGTGTAACTCACGAGGCTGTACAGACGAGCTGAGTAGCTCAAGAGGCTGTACAGACGAGCTGAGTAGCCAACGAGGCTGTAAAGACGAGCTTAGTACCTCACGAGGCTGTACAGACGAGCTGAGTACCTCACGAGGCAATACAGACGAGCTGAGAAGTTTATGACGCAGACGCAGATCTTGGGTATCGATGCACTGGTCCTAAAGCTCCTCGGTATAAATCCACTGGCCCAGGAACTTCTAGGTATCGACTCGGTATCAACTCAAGGGGCCCAGCTGATTTTCGATATTGGATTTCTGGCTCAACAGCTCTTCGGTGTGGATTAATTGGTCCTGCAGTGCTTTGGTATCGACTCACTGACCCAGTATCGACTAACTGGCCAGGTCTTCGGTACCAACTCACTGGCCCTTCACCCCATCGGCGTCAACTCACTGGGCTCCCAGCTCATCGTTGTCGAATCACTAGCCCTCCAGCTAATCGGCGTCGACTCACTGGCCCTCCAGCTCGTCAGCATCGACTCACTAACCCAATACAATATCGACAAACTGGCCCTTCAGCTCTACGGTATAGACTCCAGGTCTTCGAAATCGACTCACTGGCCCTCCATCTCGTCAACATCGACTCACTGACCCAGCAGCTCTTCAGTGTCGACAAACTGGCCCTTCAGCTCTGCGGTATAGACTTACTGGTCTTCCAGGTCTTCGGTGTAGTCTCACTGGGCCTCCAGCTTATCGGTGTCGACTCACTGGCCCTCCAGCTCATCGGTGTCGAATCAGTGGCTCTCTAGCTCATCTGCGTCCAACCACTGGCCCTTCAGCTCATCAGCATCGACTCTCTGGCCCTCCAGCTCATCGGCATCGACTCACTGGCCATCCAGCTCGTTAGCATCGACTCACTGGCCATCCAGCCCGTCAGCATCGACTCAATGGCCATCCAGCTCATCGAGGTCAACTCGCTGGCCCTTTAGCTCATCGGTGTCGACTAGCTGGCCCTCCAACTCTTCGGCACCGACTCACTGGCCCTCCAACTCATCGGCACCGACTCACTGGCCCTTCAGCTCATCGGCACCGATTCACTGGCCACTCAGCTCATCGGTGTCGACTCACTGGCTCTCCAGCTCATCGCTATCGACTCACTGGCCCTCCAGCTCATCGAGGTCGACTCACTGACCCTCCAGCTCGTCAGCATCGACTCACTGGCTCACCAGCATCGACTCAAAGGCTCTCCAGCTCATCAGCATAGACTTACTGGCCATCCAGCCCGTCAGCATCGACTCACTGGCCATCCAGCTCATCGAGGTCGACTCGCTGGCCCTTTAGCTCATCGGTGTCTACTAGCTGGTCCTTCAGCTCATCGGCACCGACTCATTGGCTATCCAGTTCATCGGCACCGACTCACTGGTCATCCAGCTCATCGATATCGACGCTCTGGCCCTATAACTTCTCGGCTTCAACTCCTACAGCTCATAGATATCGTCTCACTGACCCTCCAGCTCGCCGGTACCCACTTACTGACTGAAACCTACATAACTTTACTATCAAATCCACCTACAATAAACATTTCAAAATTATACTCAAATATAAGTTCTTGTAAAACCAAGTCCTCTGAGGCTTTCCTGTGCCACATCCCTACTTTTGCCGCCTTTCAGCGTATGCCATCTTTGTATAGATTTCTAAATAAACTTTACTTTCGTTTTATTTTGCAGAGAATTTGGTACTAATACTCTTTGCCGGTTTGTTGCTATTTTCAGTTAACTACATACTCGCTTCTTAGATCCTTGGGGTCCTCTGGGATCCCCATGGATTCCTGGCAACTTAATTTTTGTATTTGTTAACGTCGCACACACACACTCACATTCGGCCAGCAGTTTACTTTTGCAAAAAGGAGATTTACAGATTCGAAGGAGTCCTTGAAAGGGAGTGGGTGAGGAACTAAACTTGTCTATTGCTCTTAGACATCGTCGACAAAGTAAGAGGGGGTGGGACGACAGCAGCAAATCTTTTTGCCCCAAGACTTTTCCTTGCAGCCTGGCCCCGCATTGGCATGACATTCAAGACGACAATAATTCAATCGTGAAATCGTATAAGTTCTCAGGGGATTTGAGTCAAATTACTTTGCTCTGTGCTCGCTCTGCTCTGTGCTTTAGTTACTCTTCTTCCACAGCCCATTACTCACATTTCGTCCTTGTTGTTTTTTTGCTGTGACACAATAGTTTTGTTCCTGTCAGGACAATGATGATGTGTTTGTGTTTCCCCCCTTTCTTTGTTTTGCTTTTGTTGGTCTTAGGTGCTGATAGTCTTTGTCTTATTTTCCATATGGCTGGCTGGCGGATTGATACTAAGTTGTTTGACTTATTGAATGTTTGATGACTTACTTTTCATCTCCTTCTGGTTGCGATATCAACTTGGCATTTGTCTTAGCCATTGAATTTGATATACAGATGACATATTATGTTTCAAATGTTTTCTTCTTAAATAGGGGGAAGGGGGAGGGTGATAGAAAAGTAGAAGGACTTAGAAAGGCTTAAGATATGGCACACATTTCCATAGAATTTGAGAGATTTGTTTTTTTCCTGCAATAAATTTTGTATAAAATCCATGGCAAAATGCTATTTTTATTTCTCCTATCCTTTGGCAAATGTCCTTTTAAAAAAGATGGTTTTAAGGCAGAACTAATTTTTTCACATTAACACCATTTAAGAAAAGTCCTTTTTTGGTAATTATATGTAAAGCTTGGCATTCCTTTTGCTGAACAAATTTTTATTGAAATTTTGCCAAGAAATTAAATGGCAGGGCGAGAAGATGTCCATAAAATGGTGCTAGAACAAGGATAATTCTCTCACCTGTGCTTAAATGCTGGGGAGGGGCAACCATGTATAGTTGTTTATTGATATTGGAAGCTAAAGGCGCCAGCTGGAAGTAGTTGAGCTGGAGTGTCAGTGAGTCGAAATCAGGGAGCCAGTGAGTCGATACCGAAGAACTGAACTGACGATACCGATGAGCCAAAGAGCCAGTGAGTCAATGCTGACAAGATGGAGAGCCGGTGAGTCGATATAGAGGATTTGAATGACCAGTGAATTGATGTTCAGGAGCTGCAGGGCCAGTGAGTTGATGCTGGCAAACTGAGTCGATGCTAACGAGATGGAGGGTCAGTGAGTCGATACCGATGAGCTAAAGAGCCAGTGAGTCGATGCTGAAGAGCCAGGGAGTCGACGCTGACGAGCTGGAGGGCCAGTGAGTCGATGCTGACGAGCTGGGGGCCTGTGAGTCGATGCTGAAAGGCTGGAGGTCCAGTGAGTCGATGCTGAAGAGCTGGAGGTCCAGTGAATCGATGCCGATGGGCTGGAGGGCCAGTGAGCCGATACCGAAGAGCTGCTGCGCCATTGGTCGATACCGGAGAGTAGCTGGAACGCCAGTGAGTCGATGTCGATGAGCTGGAACGCCAGTCAGTCGAAACCGAAGAGCTGGGAGGTCAGTGAGTCGACACCGATGAGCTGGAAGGTCAGTGAGTCGTTGCCGATGAGCGGACGAGTTGAAGGGCCAAAGAGTCGATACCGATGAGCAGAGCCAATGAGTCGATACCGAAGAGTTGCTAGGCCGGTGAGTCGACACCGAAGAGCAGCTGGCACAGTGAGCAGACACCGATGAGCTGTAGGACCAGAAAGTTAATACCGAAGAGCCGGGAGGTCAGTGAGTCGATACCGATCAGCTGGAGAGCCAGCGAGTCGAAGTCGATGCTGACGAGCTGGAGGGCCAGTGAGTCGATGCTAACGAGCTGGAGGGCCAGTGAGTCGATGTCGATGAGCTGGAGGGCCAGTGAGTCGACGCCAATGAGCTGAAGGGCCAGTGAGTCGACGCCGATGAGCTGGAGGGCCAGTGAGTCGATGCTGATGAACTTGCGGGCCAGTGATTCGACACCGAAGAGCAGCTGGCATAGTGAGCAGACACCGATGAGTTGTAGGACAAGGAATTTGATACCGAAGCTGGGAGAACAGTAAGTCGACGCCGATGAACTGGAGGGCCAGTGAGGCGACGTCGATGCTGACGAGCTGGAGGGCCAGTGAGTCGATGCTAACGAGCTGGAGGGCCAGTGAGTCGATGTCGATGAGCTGGAGGGCCAGTGAGTCGACGCCAATGAGCTGAAGGGCCAGTGAGTCGACGCCGATGAGCTGGAGGGCCAGTGAGTCGATACCGATGAGCTGGTGGGCCAGTGAGTCGACGCCGAAGAGCTGGAGGGCCAGTGAGTCGATACCGTTGAGCTGAAGTGCCAGTGAGTGGATGCCGATGTGCTGTAAGACCAGTGAGTCGATACCGATGAGCTGAGGGGCCAGCGAGTCGAAGCCGATGAGCTGTAAGACCAGTGAGTCGATGCCGATGAGTTGGAGGGCCAATGAGTCGATACCGATGAGCTGGAGGGTCAGCGACAGCGGTGAGATACAGGGCCAATGAGTCGACACCGAAGAGCAGCTGGTCCAGTGAGCATACATCGATGAGCTGTAGGACCAGGAAGTTGATACCGAAGAGCTGGGAGGTCAGTGAGTCGATACTGACGAGCTGGAGGGCCAGTGAGTCGACACCGATGAGCTGGAGAGCCAGGTAGTCGATGCTGACGAACTGGAGGGCCAGTGAGTCGAAGCCGATGAACTGGAGGGCCTGTGAGTTGATGCTGACGAGCTGAAAGGCCAGTGAGCCGATGCTGACGAGCTGGAGGGCCAGTGGATCGATGTCGGTGAGCTGGAGGGTCAGTGAGTCATTGCCGATGAGCTGAACGGCTAGTGAGTCGAGCAAGACCAGTGAGCCGATGAGCTGCAGGGCCAGTGAGTCGACGCCGATGAGCTGGAGGGCCAGTGATTCGGTGCTGACGATCTGGAGGACTATTGAGTCGAAGCTGAAGAGCTTGAAGGCCAGTGAGTCGATGCCGATGAACAGGAGGGCCAGTAAGTTGATGCTCACGAGCAGGAGAGCCAGTGAGTCGATGTTGACGAGCTGGAGAGCCAGGGAGTTGAGGCTGTCGAGCTGGAGGGTCAGTGAGTCAATGCTGACGAGCTGGAGGGTCAGTGAGTCAATGCTGACGAGCTGGAGGGTCAGTGAGTCGATGTTGACGAGTTGGATGGCCAGCTAGTCGATTTCGTGGAGCTGGGAGGACAGTGAGTCGATGCCGATGAGCTGGAGGGCCAGTGAATCGATTCTGACGAGCTGGAGGGCCAGTGAGTCGATGCTGATGAGCTAGAGGGTCAGTGAGTCGATGCGAACGAGCTGGAGGGTCAGTGAGTCAATGCTGACGAGCTGGAGGGTCAGTGAGTCGATGTTGACGAGTTGGATGGCCAGCTAGTCGATTTCGTGGAGCTGGGAGGACAGTGAGTCGATGCCGATGAGCTGGAGGGCCAGTGAGTCGATGCCGATGAGCTGGAGGGCCAGTGAGTCGATTCTGACGAGCTGGAGGGCCAGTGAGTCGATGCTGATGAGCTAGAGGGTCAGTGAGTCGATGCGAACGAGCTGGAGGGTCAGTGAGTCGATGCTGAAGAGTTGGATGGCCAGCTAGTCGATTCCGAGGAACTGGGAGGTCAGTGAGTAGGTTCTGACGAGCAGGATAGCAAGTGAGTCGATGCTGACGAGCTGGAGGGCCAGTGAGTCGATACCGATGAGCTGGAGGGCCAGCGACAGCGATGAGCTGAAGGGCCAATGAGTCGATACCGAAGAGTTTCTAGATCGGTGAGTCGACACAAAAGAGCAGCTGGCCCAGTGAGCAGACACCGATGAGCTGTAGTACCAGGACGTTAATACCAAAGAGCTGGGAGGTCAGTGAGTCAATACCGATCACCTGTAGGGCCAGCGAGTCGATACCGATGAGCTGGAGGGCCAGCAAGTCGAAGCCGATAAACTGGAGACCAGTGAGTCGTTGCCGATGAGCTGGAGGGCCAGCGACAGCGGTGAGATACAGAGCCAATGAGTCGATACCGAAGAGTTGCTGGGCCGGTGAGTCGACAACGGAGAGCAGCTGGTCCAGTGAGCAGACACCGCTGAGCTGTAGGACCAGGAAGTTAATACCGAAGAGCTGGGAGGTCAGTGAGTGGATACGGATGAGTTGGAGGGTCAATGAGTCGATACCGATGAGCTGGAGCGCCAGAGAGTCGATGCCGATGAGCTGGAGGGCCAGTGGGTCGATACCGTTGAGCTGGAGGGCCAGTGGGTCGATACCGTTGAGCTGGAGGGCCAGTGAGTCGACGCCGATGAGCTGGAGGGCCAGTGAGTCGACGCTGAAGAGCTGAAGTGCCAGTGAGTCGATGCTGATGAGCTGGAGGGCTAGATAGTCGATACCGAAGAGCTGATGGCCCAGTGAGCAGACACCGATGAGCCGTAGGACCAGAGAGTCGATACCAAAGAGCTGTAAGGTCAGTGAGTCGATGCTGACGAATTGGAGGGCCGGTTGGTCGATGCTGATGAGCTGGTTGGCCAGTGATTCAGTAACGATGAGCCGGAGTATCAGTGAGTCGACACCGATGAGCTGGAGGGCCAGTGAGTCGATACCGATGAGCTGGTGGGCCAGTGAGTCGACGCCGAAGAGCTGGAGGGCCAGTGAGTCGATACCGTTGAGCTGAAGTGCCAGTGAGTGGATGCCGATGTGCTGTAAGACCAGTGAGTCGATACCGATGAGCTGAGGGGCCAGCGAGTCGAAGCCGATGAGCTGTAAGACCAGTGAGTCGATGCCGATGAGTTGGAGGGCCAATGAGTCGATACCGATGAGCTGGAGGGTCAGCGACAGCGGTGAGATACAGGGCCAATGAGTCGACACCGAAGAGCAGCTGGTCCAGTGAGCATACATCGATGAGCTGTAGGACCAGGAAGTTGATACCGAAGAGCTGGGAGGTCAGTGAGTCGATACTGACGAGCTGGAGGGCCAGTGAGTCGACACCGATGAGCTGGAGAGCCAGGTAGTCGATGCTGACGAACTGGAGGGCCAGTGAGTCGAAGCCGATGAACTGGAG
The DNA here is from genome assembly GCF_030504385.1 of Musca domestica. Classification (NCBI taxonomy): domain Eukaryota; kingdom Metazoa; phylum Arthropoda; class Insecta; order Diptera; family Muscidae; genus Musca; species Musca domestica. Next base: position 3,662,357 of record NW_026712321.1, on the reverse strand, counting down.
GGCCTGTGAGTTGATGCTGACGAGCTGAAAGGCCAGTGAGCCGATGCTGACGAGCTGGAGGGCCAGTGGATCGATGTCGGTGAGCTGGAGGGTCAGTGAGTCATTGCCGATGAGCTGAACGGCTAGTGAGTCGAGCAAGACCAGTGAGCCGATGAGCTGCAGGGCCAGTGAGTCGACGCCGATGAGCTGGAGGGCCAGTGATTCGGTGCTGACGATCTGGAGGACTATTGAGTCGAAGCTGAAGAGCTTGAAGGCCAGTGAGTCGATGCCGATGAACAGGAGGGCCAGTAAGTTGATGCTCACGAGCAGGAGAGCCAGTGAGTCGATGTTGACGAGCTGGAGAGCCAGGGAGTTGAGGCTGTCGAGCTGGAGGGTCAGTGAGTCAATGCTGACGAGCTGGAGGGTCAGTGAGTCAATGCTGACGAGCTGGAGGGTCAGTGAGTCGATGTTGACGAGTTGGATGGCCAGCTAGTCGATTTCGTGGAGCTGGGAGGACAGTGAGTCGATGCCGATGAGCTGGAGGGCCAGTGAATCGATTCTGACGAGCTGGAGGGCCAGTGAGTCGATGCTGATGAGCTAGAGGGTCAGTGAGTCGATGCGAACGAGCTGGAGGGTCAGTGAGTCAATGCTGACGAGCTGGAGGGTCAGTGAGTCGATGTTGACGAGTTGGATGGCCAGCTAGTCGATTTCGTGGAGCTGGGAGGACAGTGAGTCGATGCCGATGAGCTGGAGGGCCAGTGAGTCGATGCCGATGAGCTGGAGGGCCAGTGAGTCGATTCTGACGAGCTGGAGGGCCAGTGAGTCGATGCTGATGAGCTAGAGGGTCAGTGAGTCGATGCGAACGAGCTGGAGGGTCAGTGAGTCGATGCTGAAGAGTTGGATGGCCAGCTAGTCGATTCCGAGGAACTGGGAGGTCAGTGAGTAGGTTCTGACGAGCAGGATAGCAAGTGAGTCGATGCTGACGAGCTGGAGGGCCAGTGAGTCGATACCGATGAGCTGGAGGGCCAGCGACAGCGATGAGCTGAAGGGCCAATGAGTCGATACCGAAGAGTTTCTAGATCGGTGAGTCGACACAAAAGAGCAGCTGGCCCAGTGAGCAGACACCGATGAGCTGTAGTACCAGGACGTTAATACCAAAGAGCTGGGAGGTCAGTGAGTCAATACCGATCACCTGTAGGGCCAGCGAGTCGATACCGATGAGCTGGAGGGCCAGCAAGTCGAAGCCGATAAACTGGAGACCAGTGAGTCGTTGCCGATGAGCTGGAGGGCCAGCGACAGCGGTGAGATACAGAGCCAATGAGTCGATACCGAAGAGTTGCTGGGCCGGTGAGTCGACAACGGAGAGCAGCTGGTCCAGTGAGCAGACACCGCTGAGCTGTAGGACCAGGAAGTTAATACCGAAGAGCTGGGAGGTCAGTGAGTGGATACGGATGAGTTGGAGGGTCAATGAGTCGATACCGATGAGCTGGAGCGCCAGAGAGTCGATGCCGATGAGCTGGAGGGCCAGTGGGTCGATACCGTTGAGCTGGAGGGCCAGTGGGTCGATACCGTTGAGCTGGAGGGCCAGTGAGTCGACGCCGATGAGCTGGAGGGCCAGTGAGTCGACGCTGAAGAGCTGAAGTGCCAGTGAGTCGATGCTGATGAGCTGGAGGGCTAGATAGTCGATACCGAAGAGCTGATGGCCCAGTGAGCAGACACCGATGAGCCGTAGGACCAGAGAGTCGATACCAAAGAGCTGTAAGGTCAGTGAGTCGATGCTGACGAATTGGAGGGCCGGTTGGTCGATGCTGATGAGCTGGTTGGCCAGTGATTCAGTAACGATGAGCCGGAGTATCAGTGAGTCGACACCGATGAGTCGGAGTGCCAATGAGTCGACACCGATGAGCCGGAGGGCCGGAGAGTTTTTACCGAATAGCTACTAAGCCAGTAAGTCGATAACGAAGATCTGTAAGACCAGAGAGTTCATATTAAGAAGCTATAGGGCCAGTGAGTCGATACCGAGTAGTTGCTGCGCCAACGAGACATTGAGTCGATGCTGGCGAGCTGGAGGGCCAGTAAGCCAATACCGGGAGTCTTCTAAGAAACCTCAACCAAGAAGACACCAGCCACCACATAATACCTTAAAAATTGCAATAGTCCTTTCCGTAGGACCCTCTTTAAATTGAATTTAAGAACTTGAAATCAATCTCCAAAACTCATTGGCACACAAAAAGAAAATTTCCAATTAATTCCTCCTTGGGAAAAATGGAAAAGTTTTATTCATTTAATTTTCTTTAGTTTTCACTTTGTCAGCCTCTGTCATCGGCAATGGCTGGGCTTAAGACGACCAAATCAGTTCCGTTTTTCTTTTCAGTTCTATTTTACTTTTCGTCTTATTTGAATGTTAATTCCTAGTTTTTATTACCGCACTTGGCCTTTTGCTTGTTTCAGGGCTTTGCTCTTTTGTTGTTGGTTTCTTGGAGGATATATTTTCAGCGTTTGGCCTTCGCTCGGCCGAGGATGGCACATTAAATTTGGCATTGTACACCATTCGCATGGGGGTAATGGAAGGCCGTAACAGTGTGACGACACGCTTAGCCGACATTAAGGAGAGTCATCAGGCAAATGACATTGTTTTTATCCATTTTGTCCTGGCCTTACTTACTCCTTTGCATATCGCCTTTGTGGATATTTCATCCTAGACCATGTATCCTCGTTATTCTGCATTTTCTTCTTCTTCGTTGTCGTCTTGGTCGTCTTGGTGGTTGTCTTATCACTTCATTTATAAAAAAAGCAAGGAAATAAACTATGAACCCGGCCACGACATCCAACTCAGCTGTATAACCACCAAACGGGAGGTTGGGTGGGTGGTAGTTGAGCGAGCGGCCAACGGCATGAGACCCAACTGAAACTGAAATAACAGTCACAGCAAAGTCAAAACCCCAAAATTAGCTTAAGAGGAAACAATGCTGTTAAGATGATGTTCATGGTCTTTGCACTTTTGTCGGAGGATTTAAAGCATTTAATTTATTTCAATGGTTAAGTCGTTAAGCAAGACGAAGGACATGACGGAGACAGAAGACAATGGAAAAAAACCCCAAAGAAACGCATCAGCCGAGAAAAAGGATCTGACTTATAGCCAACCATGCTGCTGTCCTTCTACTCTCTCCGTCAGGATATCCTAGCTCAACACCAGTTGTGAAGTGGAAAAACTAAAAAAAAAAAAAAAAACAAAAGAAATTCTCCTCCATGCCCATAAAATCGCATAAAACAATGCTAATTTCCATTAGGACCCCGTAATGTAGGCTAACATTTTGTCTTGGCTCGTTTTTTTTTGTGCCTCGCATTGCCAGCGAAAAAAATCGATATTTAAATAAGACAAGTTAACATTTTCACAATTACCTAATGGCCATGTCTACACCCTAGCTGTGAATTGTTTTACACAAAATATCCTTTTTCTTATTCGGCAAGGATTTTCGAAATTGAAATGGATGGAGGAGAAATTGTGCCAATGGTTTTCAAGATGGAGTTGAGAAGGCAAGTCTGTTTTAGCGAGACGGCAGAAACACCAACCACTGAAGCAGCAGCATCAATCGCGGTAACAGATCCAACAATGAATCTTATCCTTTGACATCCTGGAATTTCCTGAAGATATCTTTTGTGAGTCTTTTATTATCCTTGAATATCTTTGTAGTCTGCTTGAGTACTTATTATGGTTTCTCGAAACCGTATCCTTGAATATCCTTGTAGTCTACTTGAGGACTCTCGCAACCGTAACCTTGAATATCCTTGTAGTCAACTTTAGGCCTTTTTAAGGTCTCTCGCAACTGTATTCTTGAACATTCTTGTAGTCTGCTTGAGTACTTATTAAGATTTCTCGCAACCGTATCCTTGAACATCATTATAGTCTGCTTGAGTACCTATTAAGGTCTCTCGCAACCGTGTTATTTCTATAGTCTTCATGAGTACTTATTAAGATCTCTTGCAACCGTATTCTTAAATATCTTCGTAGTCCGATTGAGTACTTATTTGAGGCTTCTCGCCACCATAGCTTCAAATATCCTTATAGTCCGCTTGGGTACTGATTAAGGTCTCTTGCAACCGTGGCTTTGAATAATCCTTGTAGTCTCACGCAATCGTAACTTTGGATAGCCATATTTGTACTACGGATCGGATCTCCTGTAGACGTGGACGTGTACTGCCTCATTGGACCTGGTTGAGTACTTATCTAGGTCTCTCGCATCATATTCATTCAGTAGTCCTGAGTAAACTATTCCGAATTTTGACACCAAATAATATTTCCCTGTTATCTAGGTTTCGGGTCGAGGAACCATTTTCAATTCCGCACCGAAGACAATTAGGATCAGTTTAACTTACCGTAGAATAAGATTATCCCACAATAAAATATTATATCAAACGAAAATCACTGTCTTTTTCTTTCTGTCTCAAAAGAAATAAATTTCTGTACGAACCCCTAGACCCCGACGAGTTATTCCCACTCAAAGAAAGAAAAGCTCGTCAACAGAGGCACCATATCCACCCAACTTGTCTGTCTAGTGACCAAACTTGCCTCTACAGATACTGTGGTTACTTGGGTCACCAGTATAGACTAGTTGACCACTTATTTCGTCTGTATAGACACATAGGTCACACCGCTCGGGTGTACAACCTCGTTGGCTACTCAGTTGATATGCACAGACTCGGTGGCCAGTCAGCTCGTCTACACATCCTAGTTGACCACACAACTCGTCTGTAGAGACCCAGTTGAAGCTCAACTGTTGTGTCTAAGTTCTGTGGACTCTCAGGTTGGGTATATGGTGTGAATGTCCTAAAAATTAAAATTTACATTTGTTAATACTGATATCCTTGCAGAAAAAATATTTAAGAAATCCACGTTTATTGTTTTAAATATCCTTTCTTCAAAAAATCTAGGTTTGTGGCTGTGGACATCCTTGAAAAATTGATTTAAAAATATCAACATTTTGTGGCTGAGAATATCGTTAAGGAAAAAAATGCTTAAAAAATCCAAATTTGTGGCTGTAGATTTCCTTAAAAAATCCACGATTTTGGCTTTTGTTATCCTTGAAAAAAAATCTTTACAAAATCTACGTTTTGGTTTTGGATATCCAAGATTTTTTTTAAATCCACATTTTTGGCTTTAAATATCCTCATTTTTTTTAAAATCCATGTTTTTGGCTATGGATAGGTTTGAAAAAAAAAATTTAAAAAATCCACGTTTTTGGATATGAATATCCTCGATCCACGTTTTTGTCTTTGGATATCCTTGAAAAAAATTATTCAAAAAATCTACCTTTATTCCTACTTTTATTGTTCTGAATATACCTGAAAAAATTCTTTAAAAAAAGCAAAAAAACTATTTAAAAAATCCACGTTTGATCAAAAAAATTTAAATAAATTCCACGTTTGATCCTTGAAAAAAAAAATTAAAAATTCAAGTTTGGTCCTTGGAAAAATGTATTAAAAAAATACACATTTGTGGCTGATATCCTAGAAAAAACTATTCAAAAAATTCACGTTTGATCCTTGAAAAAATATATATAAAAAGATCCACGTTTGATCTTTAAAAAAAATATATATAAAAAATTCAAGTTTGGTCCTTGGAAAAATTTATTTAAAAAATACATGTTTGTGGCTGTGGATATCCTTAAAAAAAACTATTTAAAAAATCCACGTTTTTGGCTATGAATATCCTCGATTTTTTTTAAAACCACGTTTTTGTCTTTGGATATCCTTAAAAAAATATTCAAAAAATCTGCCTCTATTCCTTAAATTTTTTTTTAAATCCACGTTTGTGGCTTTGGTTATCCTTTAAAAAAAACTATTTAAAAAATCCACTTTTGATCCTTGAAAAAAAAAATATTTAAATAAATTCAACGTGTTATCCTTGAAAAAAAAATAAAAATTCGAGTTTGGTCCTTGGAAAAAATGTATTAAAAAAATACACATTTATGGCTGATATCAGTGAAAAAACTACTTAAAAAATCCAAGGATCAACCTTGAAAAAATTATTTATAAAAAAATTAAATTTGGTCCTTGGAAAAATTTCTTTAAAAAATACACGTTTGTGGCTGTGAATATCCTTGAAAAAAAAAAATATTTAAACAATCCACGTTTGATCCTTGAAAAAAAATATTTAAATAAATTCCACATTTGATCCTTGGAAAAAATTATATATAAAAATTGAAATTTGGTCCTTGGAAAATTTTTTTTTTAAAATCCACGTTTGCGGCTGTGGATATCCTTAAAAAAAACTATTTAAAAATCCACGTTTGATCCTTCAAAAAAATATTTAAATTAATTCAACGTTTGATCCTTGAAAAAAAAAATTAAAATATTCGAGTTTGGTCCTTGGAAAATTCACGTTTGATCCTTGAAAAAATTATATATAAAAAATTGAAATTTGGTCCTTGGAAAATTTTTTTTAAAAAATACACGTTTGTGGCTGTGGATATCCTTGAAAAAAAAAAACTATTTAAACAATCCACGTTTGATCCTTGAAAAAAAATATTTAAATAAATTCCATATTTGATCCTTGAAAAAAAAATTAAAATATTCAAGTTTGGTCCTTGGAAAAATGTATTAAAAAAATACACATTTTATGGCTGATATCCCAGAAAAAACTATTTAAAAAATCCACGTTTGATCCTTGAAAAAAAAATATTTAAATAAATTCCATATTTGATCCTTGAAAAAAAATTAAAATATTCAAGTTTGGTCCTTGGAAAAATGTATTAAAAAAAAAATACACATTTTATGGCTGATATCCCAGAAAAAACTATTTAAAAAATCCACGTTTATTCCTTAAAAAAAAAATATTTAAAAAATCCACGTTTGATCCTTGAAAAAAATATTTAAAAAAATCCACGTTCGATCCTTGGAAAAAATTATATTAAAAAAATTAACTTTGGTCCTTGAAAAAATGTGTTTAAAAAATACACGTTTGTGGCAGTGGATATCCTTGAAAAAAAAAACTATTTAAAAAATCCACGTTTGATACTTGAAAAAAAATATTTAAATAAATTCCACTTTTGATCCATGAAAAAAAAATTAAAAATTCAAGTTTGGTCCTTGGAAAAATGTATTAAGAAAATACACATTTGTGGCTGATATCCTTGAAAAAACTATTTAAAAAATCCACGTTTGATCCTTGAAAAAAATAATATTAAAAAGATCCACGTTTGATCCTTGAAAAAAAATATTTAAATAAGTTTCACATTTTATCCTTGAAAAAAATTAAAATATTCAAGTTTGATCCTTGGAAAAATGTATTAAGAAAATACACATTTGTGGCTGATATATTTGAAAAAACTATTTAAAAAATCCACGTTTGATCCTTGAAAAAAAAAAATAATATTTAAAAAGATCCACGTTTGATCCTTGAAAAAAAATATTTAAATAAGTTTCACATTTTATCCTTGAAAAAAAAAAAAATTAAAATACTCAAGTTTGGTCCTTGGAAAATGTATTACAAAAATACACATTTGTGGCTGATATCCTAGAAAAAACTATTTAAAAAATCCACGTTTGATCTTTGAAAAAAAATATTTAAAAAAATCCACATTTGATCCTTGGAAAAAATTATATTAAAAAAATCAAGTTTGGTCCTTGGAAAAATGTATTTAAAAAATACACGTTTGTGGCTGTGGATATCCTTGAAAAAAAAACTATTTAAAAAAATCCACGTATTTGGCTGTGAATATCCTGTGAAAAAATTGTTTAAAAAATACACGTTTGAGGTCTTGAAAAAAATGTTTTAAAAAATCCACGTTTGAGGCCTTGAAAAAAAAAATTATTAAAAATCCACATTTGAGCCTGGGGATAACCTAGAAAACAATTTATTTAAAAAATCTACTTTTTGTCTGTGCATATCCTTGATTTTTTTTTAAACCCACTTTTATTGTTCTGAATATACATGAAAAAAATTCTTTAAAAAATCCAAAATTGATTTAAAAATCCACAATTTTGGATGTGGAGATCCTTGAAAAAATACAGAGTTGTGGCGGATGATATCCTTGAAAAAAAAAAACATGTTTATGGCTATAGAAAAATATTTTCTTAAGAAAAGAGTATATTCTTAAAGAAATTGTTAAAAAAATCAGGTTTGTGGCTGTAGATATATTTGAAACATTTTCCTTGAAAATCCTCGTTTGTCGCTGTGGCTATGCTTGAACAAAAAATTGTTTAAAAATCTATATTTGTGGCTGTAGATATCCTTGAAAATTGGTTTAAAAAATCCACGTTAGCGGCAGTAAATGTCCTTGAAATAAAACTGTTAAAAAAATCCAGGTTTATTGCTCTTAATATCCTTGAAAATTTTTGTTTAAAAAATCAACTTTTTGGCTGTAGATATCCTTAATTTTTTTTAAAAAATCCTAAATTGATTTAAAAAGTCCACAATTTTGGATGTGGAAATCCTTGAAAAAATACAGAGTAGTGGTGGATGATATCCTTCAAAAAAAAAAAAAAAAAAAAAAATTGTTAAAAAAACCCATGTTTACGGCTGTAGTTTTTTTTTTTGGAAATGCTTCCTTAAAAACCACGTTTGTGAGGGAGTATATTCTTAAAAAAATTGCAAAAAAATTCATGTTTGTGGCTGTAGATATCATTGAAAAAATTTCCTTGAAAATCCTCGTTTGTGGCTGTGGATATGCTTGAACAGAAAATTGTTTAAAAATCCATATTTGTGGCTGTGGATATCCTTGAAAAATTGGTTTAAGAAATCCTAAAAAAGATTCACATATATTCTTCTGAATATCCTTGAATTTTTTAATCCACGTTTTCTGACTTGAGTATATTTCAGTTTTGAAAAAAAAAAACCGAATTTAATACCCCATCTCCTTATATTTGCCCTATAATTATCCCAACCCCACTTAATATCCTTTCGCCATCAACCACTTGTACATAGTTTCAGGTCCCTAAGAACTTTGTCCTCAACTACTAATTTGTTGAACATAATTCTTGCTTTTAGAAATATTCCAACATGCTGCTGCGCTGCTGTCCATATTGCGGACTCTGAACTATTTGCAAGTACAATTCATTTATTGTGTAGTCAGTAATTTGTTTAATGTTTATTTACAACACATGCAAACGCACTCACACACACACACACTCACACAAAGACACCATACAACACACAATTTGTTCGATAATTTTCTTTCACTCTCTCCGACAGAAACACGCCTTTCCCATTTTGGAGTCTGGAAAATCTCCTTCCTAACCCCTCTAGCATCCTTCAGTTGGATAATTTGTAGTGGTAAGTATAACAGGCCCGCTTGTTCGCTCCTTGCTCTAAATACATACAAATGTCTCGTTGAGAAACACACACACACTCACACATATTTACAACTTGTTGTCTTTATTAAAAATACATTTATCAAGAATTTATTGGCCAGAACAGAATTTACAATTGTTGCTGGTGGTGGCTGCTGCTGTGTGGCGTATAATGTTAGTTATTAGTAGTTTATAATGGGTCTGGACAGGGTCTGGGGTAGGGGTACCCAGAAAGCAATTTGGAGGGTCATATTTAATATTTACAAAATTCTAACAATTAAAGAGGAGTGGAGTGGGTTATAATTTACTGGGATTCAAAGGCAACAGGTTCGGTAGAGGAAAAATTTTCTCGAATTCAAACAGGGAAGTCATCTCAAAAATATCCTTTTGATATCCCTAATAGCGATATGGAAAATTGATTCATGCTACCTCATAACACCCCCTCTTCAGAGACTCTAATAAATTCCCTCACCCCAACCGCTCTTCCTAATTTGTATTTCCCTCCAACAAATTTAATATTTTCTCCCCACAATATCTCATTACCACATTATCTCCACTGTTAATATCCAGCCTCCTTTGCCTTCACCTCCTCTCCTGGCTTTACTACTTCACCATGGACACTGTCGCCATGCCATCGATGGCCTACATGGCCGTTGTTGCCTTGCTGTGTTCAGTTCCAGTTCCTCTATTTATTTTCCAAATAAAATTAATGTTTATAATTTACCAACCATAAGCCCCCTTTATTAGGTTGGTGATAATTTTTAGCCTCTGGTATTGAATTAAATCCAATAGCGTATTAGCCACAAATATCAACAACATGACACACACATAGCAACAACTACAACAACAGCCCTGAGTGCTCACCTTAAGCCTCAGGGATAAGTATGTCAGAATGGAAATCTGTTAACGCGTGTTAAATAATAAATGAGCAGGTTTTTTCGCCTATCGACATTCTTGTCAGCGTGCAAGTGAAGATGAAAGGACATGGTAGTTTTTGTGGAGAAGCTAAGGGCCAGGGAGGTTACATAGACGACTTGAGGCTTATGTGGTCCTTCAAATCTAAAATTAAAGAGACTTTGAAAAGGAGCCTCTAAGAATGAGCTGAATAGACAGGGAGACCAAAGAGACAAGCTGAGTGGGAGCGAGTCCGGGGTTGAGGGAAGATATATATATATATAGAGAGAGAGAGAGAGAGAGAGAGAGAGAGAAAGAGAGATCAACAACACTAGGCCCGAGCAGATAATAAGAGTGTTTTCGGAGAAGTTCATGGGCCAGCAGGATTTTACTGGAAAACTGAGGGCCTAGTTGGACTACCGTATTATCGACGAACCGACGAAAAAATTAGAAAATTGGAATTTGAACTTAAAACATAAAATTTTTTGTCTGTTTTAATGATTGTGAAGGGCATTCCTACCCATGTCTGGGTAGATAAAACTGAACAGGCCAGTTAATATGCCACGGACATTATATAGACTAGCAGAGGGGACATGACATTTTTTTTAAACCTGGATTAAAAAATTGTAATTTTTATGAACAACTGTTAATCCTTTAAGAACTCCTTGAAATTCCAGGATATGGACAAAACTTGGTCTGCTGAATTGTTGATTGCTAAGGTTTGTCTATGAATATCCTTGTGTTAGTTGTTCTTTTTTTTTTTAAAAAATGCTGATAATTTTGTAGAGATTTTCCTTGCAAAAAAATACCGAAAGAAAATCTGGAAGGGGATAGTCCTTGAAAAAATTTCGGATAAATAAAAAATTGTTTTTTTGGTAGACTTCTTGAAAAAAATATTTTCTTGAAAATCCACGATGTTTTTTTTTTATAAAATATGTTTGGTCCTTAAAAGAAAAAACAGAAAAAAAGGCTCGACGATTGGTCTTTGAAGAAACACAAATTTCCAGGAATAAATTGTGTGGTCCTGGAAATAGTATTGTTTTTTTTTAATTTACCTTAGATCCTTTGAAATTATTCTTAAAAATAAAAATATAATATACGTTGAAACCCTTAAGAAAATATTCCTTAAAATTCATGGTTGGCCCCTAAGTCAATATCTTTGATCCTTTTAGAAAGTTCATCAAACACTCACATTTGTTCCTTGAAAAGAATTCTTTACAAATCAACGTTGGCTGAACTGAAGGTCCTTTAAAAAATCCGTGTTTGTTGGTCTGCTGGTCCTTAAAAATATATTCGAAAAAAATCTACGTTTGTTTGTCTTAAGATGTTTTAAAAGTTCGCATTAACTGTTCTGAAAATCCTATAAAAACTCTAAGATTCTGGACCTGAACGTCCATGAAAAATTCTTCTTTGGAAATCCACGTTTATTTCTCTGAAGGTGTTTCATCCAATCCACGTTTATTTAGTCCTTGAAAAAATATTCTTTAAAAAATCCACGTTTATTGTCCTTGAGAAAATTATCTTTAAAAAAAATCCACGTTTATTGTCCTTGAGAAAATTATCTTTAAAAAAAATCCACGTTTATTGTCCTTGAGAAAATTATCTTTAAAAAAAATCCACGTTTATTTAGTCTTTGAGAAAATTATCTTTAAAAAATCCACGTTTATTTAGTCCTTGAAAAAATATTCCTTAAAAATCCACGTTTGTTTAGTCTTTAAAAAAATATTCTTTAAAAAATCCACGTTTATTTAGTCATTGAAAAAATATTTTTTAAAAAAATCCACGTTTATTTAGTTATGAAAAAATATTCTTTAAAAAATCCACGTTTATTTGGTCCTTGAAAAAATATTCTTTAAAAAATCCACGTTTATTTGGTCCTTGAAAAAATATTCTTTAAAAAATCCACGTTTATTTGGTCCTTGAAAAAATATTCTTTAAAAAATCCACGTTTATTTGGTCCTTGAAAAAATATTCTTTAAAAAATCCAAGCCTCAGTTGGTCCTTGAAAAAATTTTCTTTAAAAATCCACGTTTGATCCTTGAAAAAATATTCTTTAAAAAATCCAAGCCTCAGTTGGTCCTTGAAAAAATTTTCTTTAAAAATCCACGTTTGATCCTTGAAAAAATATTCTTTAAATATCCACGTTTGATCCTTGAAAAAATATTCTTTAAAAATCCACGTTTGATCCTTGAAAAATATTCTTTATAAATCCACGTTTATTTAGTCCTTGAAAAAATATTCTTTAAAACATCCACGTTTATTTGGTCCTTGAAAAAATATTCTTTAAAAATCCACGTTTATTTGGTCCTTGAAAAAATATTCTTTAAAAAATCCACGTTTATTTAGTCCTTGAAAAAATATTCTTTAAAAATCCACGTTTGTTTAGTCCTTGAAAAAATATTCTTTAAAATCCACATTTGTTGGCCTTTAAAAAAATATTCTTTAAAAAAATCCACGTTTATTTAGTTCTTGAAAAAATATTCTTTAAAAAATCCACGCTTATTTAGTCCTTGAAAAAATGTTCTTTAAAAATCCACGTCTGATATCCTTTAAAAAATATTCTTTAAAAATCCACGTTTGTTGATCCTTGAAAAAATATTCTTTAAAAATCCACGTTTGTTGATCCTTGAAAAAATATTCTTTAAAAATCCACGTTTGATCCTTGAAAAAATATTCTTTATAAATCCACGTTTGATCCTTGAAAAAATATTCTTTATAAATCCACGTTTGATCCTTGAAAAAATATTCTTTATAAATCCACGTTTGATCCTTGAAAAAATATTCTTTAAAAATCCACGTTTCCTTTCGTCCTTGAAAAAATATTCTTTAAAAAATCCACGTTTCCTTTAGTCCTTGAAAAAATATTCTTTAAAAAACCCACGTTTATTTAGTCCTTGAAAAAATATTCTTTAAAAAATCCACATTTGTTTGGTCCTTGAAAAAATATCTTTAAAAAAATCCACGTTTGTTTAGTCCTTGAAAAAATATCTTTAAAAAAATCCACGTTTGTTTAGTCCTTAAAAAATATATTCTTTAAAAAATCCACGTTTATTTATTCCTTAAAGAAATATTTTTTTAAAAATCCACGTTTGTTTAGTCCGTGAAAAAAATATTCTTTAAAAATCCACGTTTGTTGATCCTTGAAAAAATATTATTTAAAAATCCACGTTTATTTGGTCCTTGAAAAAATATTCTTTAAAAATGCACTTTTGTTATCCTTTAAAAAAATATTCTTTAAAAATCCACGTTTGTTTGGTCCTTGAAAAAATATTCTTTAAAAAATCCACGTTTATTTGGTCCTTGAAAAAATATTCTTTAAAAAATCCACGTTTGTTTGGTCCTCGAAAAAATATTCTTTAAAAAATCCACGTTTGTTTGGTCCTTGAAAAAATATTCTTTATAAATCCACGTTTGATATCCTTTAAAAAATATTCTTTAAAAATCCACTTTTTTTTGGTCCTTCGATCCTTGAAAAAATATTCTTTAAAAATTCACTTTTCTTGGCCTTTAAAAAATATTCTTTAAAAATTCATGTTTTTTGGTCCTTTGATCCTTGAACAAATATTCTTTAAAACTCCACTTTTTTTTGGTCCTTCGATCCTTGAAAAAATAGTCTTTAAAAGTCCACTTTTCTTCGCCTTTAAAAATATTCTTTAAAAATCCACTTTTCTTGGCCTTTAAAAAATATTCTTTAAAAATCCACGTTTTTTGATCCTTCGATCCTTTAAAATATTCTTTAAAAATCCACGTTTTTTGATCCTTCGATCCTTGAAAAAATATTCTTTAAAAATCCACGTTTTTTGATCCTTCGATCCTTGAAAAAATATTCTTTAAAAATCCACGTTTTTGATCCTTCGAACCCTGAAAAAATATTCTTTAAAAATCCACGTTTTTTGATCCTTCGATCCTTAAAAAAATATTCTTTAAAAATCCACGTTTTTTGATCCTTCGATCCTTAAAAAAATATTCTATAAAAAATCCACGCCTCAGGTGGTCCTTAAAAAATATTCTTTAAAAATCCACGTTTTTTGATCCTTCGATCCTTAAAAAATATTCTATAAAAAATCCACGCCTCAGGTGGTCCTTAAAAAAATATTCTTCAAAAATCCCACGCCTCAGGTGGTCCTTGAAAAAATATTCTTTAAAAATCCAAGTTTTTTGATCCTTGAAAAAATATTCTTTAAAAATCCACGTTTGTTGATCCTTGAAAAAATATTCTTTAAAAATCCACTGCTATCCTTGAACCTAGAAAAAAAATATTCTTTAAAAATCCACGTTTGTTTAGTCCTTGAAATAATATTGTTTTAAAAATTCACGTTTATTTAGTCCTTGAAAAAATATTCTTTTAAAAATCCACGTTTATTTAGTCCTCGAAAAAATATTCTTTAAAAATCCACGTTTATTTAGTCCTTGAAAAAATATTCTTTAAAAATCCACGTTTGTTGGCCTTTAAAAAAATATTCTTTAAAATCCACGTTTCTTGGCCTTTAAAAAAATATTCTTTAAAAAATCCACGTTCTATCCCTGATCCTTGAAAAAATTTTCTTTAAAAATCCACATTCTACCCTTGATCTTTAAAAATCCACTTTTATTGCTCTGTAAATCCCAGAAAAAATATTTTCAAGAATCCATGTTAGTCCTTGAAAGACTTAGTTGCATCCTGTCTACTCCAAATCTAATGAAACTTTTCACTTATTTACTTTCCGATTAAATTCAATTTCCCCCTTCATCTCTTCTTCATCTCGAACCGAGTTCAATTACTTTTCCAGAGCAAACACCACTTTGTTTCAATTTTTCCCAAACAATTATTGTTATATCCTTAACAATATCCTTTCATAAATTTTGCAAAACTTTTCATGCAAACATTTTATTAACTTTCCATAAAAGGTTAAATTTTTTTTTTAGATACAAACTCAATTCAATCCAATTCAGTTCTCCCTCCTTCCGTGTCAGAGCATCTCTTTCGTCTAAACCTCTATTAAATTTTATCTTTTAATTTGTTCACACTTCCCAACAACAGCAACAACAACAACAATTTATATAAATATTTTCTTTTGAGAATTGACCATGAAATTACTTTTGAAACAATTTCCCAAATAGAGTGTTTGCCGGACAAATTGTTGTCGTTGTTGCTGTTATTGTTGTAATTATTTTTAATATTAAAATGTTTCCGAATTAACTATTTTACTGTGGCATCTTATTATGTGGCTTAACAAGGAGTGCTGTGGTTGTGGAGGGAAGGGTGGGGGTTTCGGGAGGGGTAGAGCAATTTTGCCATTTCAAATCCAATATACCTGAATGGCAATCGGAAAAGTTTGCCTTTTCACTTGAATGGCTCATGAGCTTTTAGTAACTTCCCGTCGATGTTATTGTTATTGTTTTTAGTGTCAATTACTTTGAGGACATTTTGTGGAAATTTTCCATGAGGGTCACTGCTGAGGTCAGGGAGATAAAAGGCCATTAACATTGACATATTTTGTGTGTGGGGGGGAAATGGACAAATATTCATAATTATTTTTCCATAATTTTTGTTTTGTTTAATTTTTCCCAAATTTACAGAGACAACAAGGCAGTGACACAGGCTTCCAAAGACAAAGGAAACATAGTTTCAGTTTAAAAAAATATTCTTCAGAAAATCCACGTTTGTTTGGTCCTTGAAAAAATATTCTTTAAAAAATCCACGTTTATTTGGTCCTTGAAAAAATATTCTTTAAAAAATCCACGTTTGTTTGGTCCTTGAAAAAATATTCTTTAAAAAATCCACGTTTATTTGGTCCTTGAAAAAATATTCTTTAAAAATCCACTTTTCCTTTAGTCCTTGAAAAATATTCTTTAAAAAATCCACGTTTGATTGGTCCTTGAAAAAAATATTCTTTAAAAAATCCACGTTTCCTTTAGTCCTTGAAAAAATATTCTTTAAAAAATCCACGTTTAGTTGGTCCTTGAAAAAATATTCTTTAAAAAATCCACGTTTATTTGGTCCTTGAAAAGATATTCTTTAAAAAATCCACGTTTAGTTGGTCCTTGAAAAAATATTCTTTAAAAAATCCACGTTTATTTGGTCCTTGAAAAAATATTCTTTAAAAAATCCACGTTTATTTGGTCCTTGAAAAAATATTCTTTAAAAAATCCACGTTTATTTGGTCCTTGAAAAAATATTCTTTAAAAAATCCACGTTTGTTGATGAGGAGGTCCTTGAAAAAATATTCTTTAAAAAATCCACGTTTGTTGATGACGAGCTCCTTGAAAAAATATTCTTTAAAAAATCCACGTTTGTTGATGAGGAGGTCCTTGAAAAAATATTCTTTAAAAAATCCACGTTTGTTGATGAGGAGGTCCTTGAAAAAATATTCTTTAAAAAATCCACGTTTTTTTGGTCCTTGGAAAAATATTCTTGAAAAAATCCACGTTTTTTTGGTCCTTGGAAAAATATTCTTGAAAAAATCCACGTTTGTCGGTCTTTGAAAAAATATTCTTTAAAAAATCCACGTTTGTTTCGTCCTTGAAAAAATATTCTTTATAAAAAACCACGTTTGTTGATGAGGAGGTCCTTGAAAAAATATTATTTAAAAAATCCACGTTTGCTTGGTCCTTGAAAAAATATTCTTTAAAAAATCCACGTTTGTTGATGAGGAGGTCCTTGAAAAAATATTCTTTAAAAAATCCACGTTTGTTGATGAGGAGGTCCTGGAAAAAATATTCTTTAAAAAATCCACGTTTGTTGATGAGGAGGTCCTTGAAAAAATATTCTTTAAAAAATCCACGTTTGTTGATGAGGAGGTCCTGGAAAAAATATTCTTTAAAAAATCCACGTTTGTTGATGACGAGGTCCTTGAAAAAATATTCTTTAAAAAATCCACGTTTGTTGATGAGGAGGTCCTTGAAAAAATATTCTTTAAAAAATCCACGTTTGTTGATGAGGAGGTCCTTGAAAAAATATTCTTTAAAAAATCCACGTTTTTTTGGTCCTTGGAAAAATATTCTTGAAAAAATCCACGTTTTTTTGGTCCTTGGAAAAATATTCTTGAAAAAATCCACGTTTGTCGGTCCTTGAAAAAATATTCTTTAAAAAATCCACGTTTGTTTCGTCCTTGAAAAAATATTCTTTATAAAAAACCACGTTTGTTGATGAGGAGGTCCTTGAAAAAATATTATTTAAAAAATCCACGTTTGCTTGGTCCTTGAAAAAATATTCTTTAAAAAATCCACGTTTGTTGATGAGGAGGTCCTGGAAAAAATATTCTTTAAAAAATCCACGTTTGTTGATGAGGAGGTCCTGGAAAAAATATTCTTTAAAAAATCCACGTTTATTGATGAGGAGGTCCTGGAAAAAATATTCTTTAAAAAATCCACGTTTGTTGATGACGAGGTCCTTGAAAAAATATTCTTTAAAAAATCCACGTTTGTTGATGAGGAGGTCCTTGAAAAATATTCTTTAAAAAATCCACGTTTGTAGGTCATTTTGTCCTTGAAAAAATTATTCTTTAAAAAATCCACGTTTGTACGTCCTTTTGTCCTTGAAAAAAATATTCTTTAAAAATCCACGTTTGTACGTCCTTTTGTCCTTGAAAAAATATTGTTTAAAAATTCAAGTTTGTAGGTCGTTTTGTCCTTGAAGAAAATATTTTTTTAAAAATCCACGTTTGTAAGCCCTTTTGTCCTTGAAAAAATATTCTTTAAAAAATTCACATTTGTAGGTCCTTTTGTCCTTGAAAAAATATTCTTTAAAAAATATTGTCCTTGAAAAAAATATTCTTCAAAAATTCCATGTTTATTGGTCCTTTTGTCCTTGAGAAACAATTATCTCTAAAAAATCCACTACTGTAGGTCCTTTCGACCTTGAAAAAATAGCACAATTCTTTTCTATTTTCAACGCCAAAGGCAGTCTAATTTTCCACCTAATTTTATTTAATATTTTCAATTTTTAAGATTAAAAGGCTTTATTTGCACCGTCCCCATTGTTTCAGGATAATTCATCAAATTTTCTTAAAAGAAGAATTATTTCACATGAAATATTCATTGTAAAGACACATAAGCCTTATAATAAGTATAAATGTCTTTAAAAAGCGTTTTCGATGTGGGGAGTGCGGGAGCATGACACGTTTCCAAATAAAGGAAAACATTTGGCAAGTTCATTTACCGTCTAGACAAATTGATGCCATATCTCAACATATAAATCAAAACTGATATTGACAGTTAAAAAGAAAATTTGTAGCTGTATGTATAAAGTGTATGTGATTGTCACAAAAATTTTCCAAGGAAATTAATTGATATGACAAGGTTCTCTGATAAAAGGGAAATAAATGAAAATAGGGAGGCGGTAGGGGATCGTTGAAAAAATGTGACTTAAGAATCCACGTAAGTTCTAAAAAGATCACTTTAGGTCTTTGAAATAATCTGTCGCAATATTCACTGCCGGTCCATAAACAATGTGAAAATACGCTAGTCCTTGAAAAAATCTTTTTTTTTAAAACATCAAAGAAATTTGCCTTAAAAATCGAAGTTGTGCCTTAAAATCCACTTGTGGTCCTGGAAAAGAATCTGCTAAAATTCAAGGTGGGGTTTAAAAAAAATCTATCTAATCTAAAAAATTAAGCAAAAAATTCTAGTTGGAAAAAAATTGCCGAAAATCCAAGTTTGATCCTTGAAATATATCTGACTTTAAAAATCCACATGTGGTATTCTGTTGGTAGTTAAACAACTTCCTTCAAATTGATCCCTGGAGAAATTTGCCTTATAAATCAAAATAATGTCCATAAAATCCACTTTTGATCCTTGGAAAAAAATCTTCCAAAATCCAATATGGGGTTTTAAAAAAGTATCCTTTTAAAAATTCTCATTCGGTGCTAAAAATTTAACATAAAAATCCTTGTTGGATCCCTGAAAAAATTTGCCAAAAAATTCCACTTTAATCCCTTAAAATCGGATTTAGAAACTAAGTTCAATACTTCAAAAATAACTGGTGTTAAAAATCACCATTTGATCCTTATACATCCACAGATAGTAGTCTGTTGGTCCTTAAAGAACTGCCTTCAAAATACAAAATTGATGGTCTGATGATCTTTGACAAAATGTCTGGAAAAATGCAGTTGGTTGTCTATGGGTCCGTCAAAATATATTTTTTTATTCAAATTCGAAAGACCACGTTTGTTGGTCCTTTGATCCTTGAAAAATATACCTTAAAAATACATGTTGGTTCGTCCTTTGATCTCTGAAGGAATATCCATTAGAATCTACGTTGGTTGGTCCTTGAAAAAATATCCCTTAAAAATTTACGTTTGTTGGCCCTTTGATCCTTGAAAAAAAGTTTGGTCCTTGAAATAATATTTTCTAAAGATCCTGGTTGGTCTCTAAAAATCCACGTTTGTTGGTCCTTAAAAAAATATTCTTTAAAAATCTGGGTTTGTTGGTCCTTGAAAAAATATTATATAAGAATCCATGTTCATTAGTCCTTGAAAAAATATTCTTTAAAATCCTCGTTTGTTGGTCCTTGAAAAAAATATTCTTCAAAAATCCTCGTTTGGTCCTTGAAAAAATATTCTTTAAATATTCAATCCACGTTTGTTGGTCCTTGAAAAAATATTCTTTAAATATTTAATCCACGTTTGTTGGTCCTTGAAAAAATATTCTTTAAAAATCCACGTTTGACTAGATATTTGAAAAAATATTCTTTGAAAGATCCACGTTTGATGGTCCTTGAAAAAATATTCTTTGAAAGATCCACGTTTGTTGGTCCTTGAAAAAATATTCTTTGAAAGATCCACGTTTGTTGGTCCTTGAAAAAATATTCTTTAAAAATCCAGATTTGTTGGTCCTTGAAAAAATATTCTTTAGAACTCCGCGTTTGTTGGTCCTTGAAAAAAATATTCTTCAAAAATCCTCGTTTGGTCCTTGAAAAAATATTCTTTAAATATTTAATCCACGTTTGTTGGTCCTTGAAAAAATATTCTTTAAAAATCCACGTTTGTTGGTCCTTGAAAAAAATTCTTTAAATATTTAATCCACGTTTGTTGGTCCTTGAAAAAATTTTATATAAGAATCCATGTTCATTAGTCCTTGAAAAAATATTCTTTAAAATCCTCGTCTGGTCCTTGAAAAAATATTCTTTAAAAATTCAAGTTCGTTGTTTTTTTGGTCCTTGCAAACATATTCTTTAAAAATCCACGTTTGTTGGTCCTTGAAAAAATATTCTTTAAAAATCTACATTTGTTGGTCCTTGAAAAAATATTCTTTAAAAATCCACGTTTGTTGGTCCTTGAAAAAATATTCTTTAAAAATCCACGTTTGATTCTTCAAAAAAATATTTTTTTAAAATTCACATTTGTTGGTCCTTGAAAAATATATTCTTTAAAAATCCTCGTTTGGTCCTTGAAAAGGGATATTTCTTCAGAGATCTTTAAATATTTAATCCACGTTTGTTGGTCCTTGAAAAAATATTCTTTAAAAATCCACTTTTGGTCCTTGAAAAAATATTTTTTAAAAATTCACGTTTGTTGGTCCTTGAAAAAATATTCTTTAAAAATCCACGTTTGATCCTTCAGAAAAATATTCTTTAAAAATCCAAGTTGGATCCTTGAAAAAATATTCTTTAAAAATCCACGTTTATTAGTCCTTGAAAAATGTTCTTTAAAAAACCAAGTTTGTTGGTCCTTGAAAAAACATTTTTAAAAAATTCACGGTCGATACAGTGGTCCTTGAAAAAATATTCTTAAAAAATCCACTTTTGCTGACGTGGAGGTCCTTGAAAAAATATTCTTAAAAAATTCCTGTTTGTTAGTGTGGAGGTCCTTGAAAAAATATTCTTTAAAAATCCACGTTTGTTGGTCCTTGGGAAAATATTCTTTAAAAATCCACGTTTGTTGGTCCTTGAGAAAATATTCTTTAAAAATCCACGTTTGTTGGTCCTTGAAAAAATATTCTTTAAAAATCCACGTTTGTTGGTCCTTGAAAAAACATTCATTAAAAATCCACGTGTCTGTGTATCCTTGAAAAAATATTCATTAAAAATCCACGTGTCTGTGTATCCTTGAAAAAATATTCTTTAAAAATCCATGTTTGTTGGTCCTTGAAAAAATATTCTTTAAAAATTGTGTGTTTGTGAAAAGGACCTTGAAAAAACATTGTTATAAAAACAAGATTTGTTGTTCAGTTGGTCCTTGAAAATATATTCTTTAAAAATCATCGGTCCATAAAAAATATATTTTTAAATCCACATTTGTAGGTACTTTGGTCCTTGCAAAAATATTATTTAAAAATCCAAGTTGTGTCCTTAGAAAATTATTCCTTAAAAATCCACCTTTTTGGTATTTTAAAAATTTAAGTTTTTTAATTTGTATGTCCTTCAAAAATATTCTTCAAATCCCACAAATTTGTCAGTATTATGGTTCTAGAGAAAATCCTTAAAAAATTTAAGTTTGGGTATCATAATGTCCTTCAAAAAATTTTTTTAAATAACTCGATGTTTTGTGAACCTTTGGTATATTCTACTAAAACAATATTTGATCCTTTAAAAAATATTCTTCAAAAATTCTCGTTTGATTCCTAAAAAATATTTTCTCAATATTCTAGATAAATCTGTTAAAAAGTCTCTTTTTTTGGTCTTTAAATATATTCCTTCGTGATCCTTCAAAATCTACTTTGATCCTTGAAATATGATCTCTAAAAATCCATGTTTAGTGTTATGTTGATCTGTAAAAAAACGAAGGTTTGATGGTCTGTTGGTCCTTAATTTTTTTTCTCTTGGTCTTTGAATAATTAAAAATTTTTATTCTGTTGATCCTTAAATGAACAACATTTGATGATGCTTTGATCCTGGTAAAAATGAATGTTTGGTGGCCTATTGTCCCTTGAGAAAAAATCTTGTGGTCTTTGGTTCCTTGAAAGTATTCATAATTAGTGATTTGTTATTCTTTGAAAAAGTCAGCCTGTGGTGGTCCTTGAAATCTACCCCTATTGTTCCGTGAAATAAATCCACTTTTTGTGGTTTGTTGATTCTTAGAAAAAAAAATGCACATTTTGATAAAAATCCACATTTTGATATCCTTGAAGAAAATAAAAAACCAGCTGTGCTATCCTGGTCCTTGAGTAAAATCTACATTTTTTGGTCTTTAAAAAAAAATATTTTGTATTCTGTTGATCCTTAAAAAAATAAATATTTGGTGGTTCTTTGGTCCTTGGAAAAAATCATAGTTGGTGGTCTGAAAAAATCCTCATTTATCCTGAAAAAATCCGCATTTACTGGTGGTATCTTGGTCCTTGGAAAATCCTCAGTTGTTGGTTTCTTGGTCCTACAAAAAATCCACGTCTACTGGTCGGTTGGTCCTTGCAAATAATCAACATTTGGTGTTTATTTGTCATTGGAAAAATTCTCATATGCTGGTCTATTGGTCCTTGAAAATTATCCTTAAAATATCATAGCTTCTCCAGGACTCATTGCTGGAATTTAAATATTATCCCAACGAAACATGTGTGGAACCTCAATATTATTGAGGCCTCTTCAAAGTCTTCGGCTCGCTTCAAATTTGTCGAAATATCCTTCCTCTTAAATGTGCTTCCCCCAAAATCCTTACATGGTCGTTTTAATGTATATATATTTTTTTTCGATTTCTTTAATTTTTTTTGACCTCTCAAAACAGCTGTCTATTTAAAATAATTTAAACTCCATTTTGCACCCATCACCCGCTCCATGCCATATCCACAAAAGTAATTTCTCGACAATATTTAACCGCATATTTTTGGTCGCGCCAATAAACTATTAAACCACTACTGGATGTGCTTATTTTGCTAGCATTTATATATGTCCTCTCCCTGCCCAGCTGGGCCATTGAAGCTTATTCCTTAGCCAAAAACGGCAGCAGCAGCATCGCAGCAAAATTACAAGTGGTTGAATGTGAAAAAGTAATTAAAACGGTCTGTTGGTCACATTGTCGGAGAGCAATGAAGTTGCTGCTATTGCTGCTGGAAAATTCACTGCCTTTGATTCATATATGAGTGTGTGGATATACACACACATACATTCATGTGCCACTTGAACACACACTCATAGAGAAACACTCAGAGCAACACTCAAACCGCAACCGCAAATATGAAACAAGTAATCACGGAACTGTTACCACTTATAATATTACAACAACAGCTACAACATCAGCAGCAGCAACAACAACAACAGCAAAAGCAACAAGAATAATAATAAATGCAACAACTAATATGAAAAAATTCTTTATCACACTGCCACAACATGAATGTGGGTGGAGAGAGGGAGAGACAAAAACGTAAATACATATAAACTCCCACCACAACATGACTCTCTGGGAGCAGCAGCACCAATACTCCTCTCACCCACTCACTCAGTGGTAAATTGTACAATTAACCTCATATAAAACGTAGGTTTTTTTGTTTGTACCCTCTGAATTGAAGGATGGAGGTTATTTTTGGTTGGGTGCTTGGTTTGTAACATTTTCGAATATCAAATTTTGGGACATTTCGAAATACCAATGTTTTTGGGTTCCATGGGTACTAAAATGTACTAAAAATTTAATATTTTGGATTGGACTAACGAAATAAGAAAGAATTCTAAAATTGGGAATGAGAGCCATACCATACCAAGGATCTGCAACAAATGTTGATTTTTTTAAATAATTCTCCAAGGATCTGCTACAAACGTGAATTTTTTAAATTATTTTCCAAGCATCTGCAACAAACGTGGATTTTTTAAAAATATTTTTTCAAAGTTATTTAACTAACGTGGTTTTTTAAAATTAATTTTCCAAGGATCTGCAACAAACGTGGATTTTTAAAATAATTTTCCAAGGATCTGCAACAAATGTTGATTTTTTTAAATAATTTCCCAATCATCTGCAACAAACGTGAATTTTTTAAAATAATTTTCCAAGGATATTCCACAAACGTGGATTTTTTAAAATAATTTTCCAAGGATATTCCACAAACGTGGATATTTAAGGCTCTCATATTTCGCTCTGGCCGTATGTAATACCGGATGTTTTTTACAACTCTAAGAGGTTGGCCATTGGTGTGAGCAGCAATTTTGTTCTGAACAATTGTTTCCTATTTATGAAAAGTTATGTTGTTCATATTTTCGCTGTTGTTGTTCTTGTTGTTTTTGTTATAGTTCTTATTGTATATTAGCAAAGGCAGAGAAAGTATGACAGCAAATAGTTTACCATGCCACAATGCTGTAGTTGTAGTAGTTGTTACTGTTATTGTTATTCTGCGGTTTATTTAGTCCAACAGGATTTACAGGACTTTCGTTGTAGTAGGTTTGACCACATACTTGTATGAGGTTAAACGAACACACACACCCATAGACACCCACATGGACTCATACCGAAGGACTCGAGAATTCATAAAAAAAATATGTTTGCAAAATGTTTGCCCAAGGCTTTAATACACCCTCCAGAATATTTTCGCGATAATATTCGGTATTTATTCTGATACCACGGTCGATTAATATGAGCGGAGAGCGACCATCGGCTGTTATGGCGGCCCACACCATTACCATGGCCGACGCTTGAGTTCTGTTGGCCAACCGAAGGTGCACATTTTACCATCGGCAGTTCACAACTTTCGGTCAAGCAACTCCTTAGCTCTTCAGTTCTTCACTTTTCGGGATTTCAATGGCTTTACCTCGAGCTTATATTTCAATATTTGCCGAATGGAATATTGCGATATGTTCAATTCACGAGCCACTCTCCGTCCACTGCGACGCGGGTGGTGATCGATCAAGTCGCTTCTTTAAGGACTAACAACAAACCTGAATTTTTAAAAAATATTTTTTAAGGACTAACAACAAACGTGGATTTTTTAAAAATATTTTTTAATGACTAACAACAAACGTGGATTTTTTAAAAATATTTTCTAAGGACTAACAACAAACGTGGATTTTTTAAAAATATTTTTTAAGGACTAACAACAAACGTGGATTTTTAAAAATATTTTTTAAGGACTAACAACAAACGTGGATTTTTAAAAATATTTTTTAAGGACTAACAACAAACGTGGATTTTTAAAATAATTATCCAAGGATCTGCAACAAGCGTGGATTTTTAAAATAATTTTCCAAGGATCTGCAATAAACGTGGATTTTTTTAAATAATTCTCCAAGGATCTGCAACAAATGTTGATTTTTTTAAATAATTCTCCAAGGATCTGCTACAAATGTTGATTTTTTTAAATAATACTCCAAGGATCTGCAACAAATGTTGATTTTTTTAAATAATTCTCCAAGGATCTGCTACAAACGTGAATTTTTTAAATTATTTTCCAAGCATCTGCAACAAACGTGGATTTTTTAAAAATATTTTTTCAAAGTTATTTAACTAACGTGGTTTTTTAAAATTAATTTTCCAAGGATCTGCAACAAACGTGGATTTTTAAAATAATTTTCCAAGGATCTGCAACAAATGTTGATTTTTTTAAATAATTTCCCAATCATCTGCAACAAACGTGAATTTTTTAAAATAATTTTCCAAGGATATTCCACAAACGTGGATTTTTTAAAATAATTTTCCAAGCATCTGCAACAAACGTGGATTTTTTAAAATAATTTTCCAAGGATATTCCACAAACGTGGATTTTTTAAAATAATTTTCCAAGGATCTGCAACAAATGTTGATTTTTTTAAATAATTCTCCAAGGATCTGCTACAAATGTTGATTTTTTTAAATAATACTCCAAGGATCTGCAACAAATGTTGATTTTTTTAAATAATTCTCCAAGGATCTGCTACAAACGTGAATTTTTTAAATTATTTTCCAAGCATCTGCAACAAACGTGGATTTTTTAAAAATATTTTTTCAAAGTTATTTAACTAACGTGGTTTTTTAAAATTAATTTTCCAAGGATCTGCAACAAACGTGGATTTTTAAAATAATTTTCCAAGGATCTGCAACAAATGTTGATTTTTTTAAATAATTTCCCAATCATCTGCAACAAACGTGAATTTTTTAAAATAATTTTCCAAGGATATTCCACAAACGTGGATATTTAAGGCTCTCATATTTCGCTCTGGCCGTATGTAATACCGGATGTTTTTTACAACTCTAAGAGGTTGGCCATTGGTGTGAGCAGCAATTTTGTTCTGAACAATTGTTTCCTATTTATGAAAAGTTATGTTGTTCATATTTTCGCTGTTGTTGTTCTTGTTGTTTTTGTTATAGTTCTTATTGTATATTAGCAAAGGCAGAGAAAGTATGACAGCAAATAGTTTACCATGCCACAATGCTGTAGTTGTAGTAGTTGTTGCTGTTATTGTTATTCTGCGGTTTATTTAGTCCAACAGGATTTACAGGACTTTCGTTGTAGTAGGTTTGACCACATACTTGTATGAGGTTAAACGAACACACACACCCATAGACACCCACATGGACTCATACCGAAGGACTCGAGAATTCATAAAAAAAATATGTAGAATGTGGGAATTTATTTTTTATGCCAACGGCGGAATTTCTTTAATAATTGACTTATTTGGAATGAAATATAAAATGTCCTTTTAAAGGATTCTGGGAATTGCAGAATTCTAATAAGTGGAATTTTTATGCAGATATTCTACAAGTTGATATTTTTCCGAAAAACTCATTCTTTTCCATATTAACACAGTAGCTATTTGCCATTCCCCCTCCAGCCCCTCCTCTATCCCCTACTCCTTTTCCTCCACACAAAAATATACATTTCTCTTTAACACATCTAATATTTCTAGGTTAGAATTTCCCCATAAATTAAAAAACAAAGACGAAACAAAGCTTTCCCCCACCGAACATTCCCTGCCCTCCCCTCGCCGGCAGCTGTCTTCAAGAAAAATCGTTGGCATTTTAACTTTAATTTGTTTCACCAGAACAACATTTTGAGTGAGAGCGACGTTTGCTTGATATTAATAATACAACAAATATGTGTGTGTGTTGTTGTTGTATTTGTTGCTATTTTTCTGCACTTTGTCGGTGAGCCATTGCCGTTGATGAGGTTGGTTATTTGTTTTCCAAGTCCTGGCTTGTGGCTCGGTGTGGCAGTTAACCATTGCGTGTAATAGATACGACATGTGGTTGTTGTTGTTCTTGTTTGCTTCCCTGCTTGTCTTAGAGGTTACACGCTTGAACTAACCACAGTTGAAAGAAAAAAGAGCGAGCTGGAATAAGGTGATTGTACTTGGGAATGTTGGCAGTTTTGGTTGGGTTATTATTGTTGCGTTTTTTTCTGGATGGCAGAGGGGTAGTCAGAAAGGGGTATAAAAGATGATTTTTAAATAAAATATATTGAATATCAAGGATATTGAAAAATAATTTTTTAAAAATCCACGTTTGTTGCAGATGCTTGGAAAATTATTTTAAAAAATCCACGTTTGTTGCAGATGCTTGGAAAATTATTTTAAAAAATCCACGTTTGTTGCAGACGCTTGGAAAATTATTTTAAAAAATCCACGTTTGTTGCAGATGCTTGGAAAATTATTTTAAAAAATCCACGTTTGTTGCAGATGCTTGGAAAATTATTTTAAAAAATCCACGTTTGTTGGAGGTCCTTAAAAAATTATTTTTAAAAATCCACGTTTGTTGTTAGTCCTTAAAGAAATATTTTTAAAAAATCACGTTTGCTGTTAGTCTTTAAAAAAATATTTTTAAAAATCCACGTTTGTTGTTAGTCCTTAAAATTTTTTTTTTTTTAAAATCCACGTTTGTTGTTAGTCATTAAAAAATTATTTTTAAAAAAAATCCGCGTTTGTTGCAGATCCTTGGAAAAATATTTTAAAAAATCCACGTTTGTTGTTAGTCCTTAAAAAATATTTTTAAACAATCCACGTTTGTTGTTAGTCTATAAAAAAATATTTTCAAAAAATCCACTTTTGTTTGTTAGTCCTTAAAAATTATTTTTAAAAAATCCACGTTTGTTGTTAGTCCTTAAAAAATTATTTTTAAAAATCCATGTTTATTTCTAATTTTTAAAAAATTATTTATAAAAATCCACGTTTGTTGTTAGTCCTTAAAAAAATATTTTCAAAAAATCCACGTTTGTTGTTAGTCTTTAAAAATTATTTTTATAAAATCCACGATTGTTGTTAGTTCTTAAAATTTATTTTTAAAAAATCTACGTTTGTTGCTAGTCATTAAAAAAATATTTTCAAAAAATTCACGTTTGTTGTTAGTCCTTAAGAAATATTTTTAAAAAATCTGCGTTTTGTTGTTAGTCCTTAAAAAATATTTTTAAAAATCCACGTTTGTTGTGAGCACTTGAAAAATTACTTTTAAAAATCCACGTTTGTTGTTAGTCCTTAAAAAAATGATTTTTAAAAATCCACGTTTGTTGTTAGTCCTTAAAAAATGATTTTTAAAAATCCACGTTTGTTGTTAGTCCTTAAAAAATGATTTTTAAAAATCCACGTTTGTTGTTAGTCCTTAAAAAATGATTTTTAAAAATCCACGTTTGTTGTTAGTCCTTAAAAAATGATTTTTAAAAATCCACGTTTGTTGTTAGTCCTTAAAAAATGATTTTTAAAAATCGACGTTTGTTGTTAGTCCTTAAAAAATGATTTTTAAAAATCCACGTTTGTTGTTAGTCCTTAAAAAATGATTTTTAAAAATCCACGTTTGTTGCTAGTCCTTAAAAAATTATTTTTAAAAAATCCACGTTTATTGTTAGTCCTAAAAAATATTTTTATAAAATCCACATTTGTTGTTAGTCCTTGAAAAATTATTTCTAAAAAATCCACGTTTGTTATTAGTCCTTAAAAATTATTTTTCAAAAATCCACGTTTGTTGTTAGTCCTTAAAAAATTATTTTTAAAAAATCTACGTTTGTTGTTAGTCCTTAAAAAATTATTTTAAAAAGATCCACGTTTGTTGTTAGTCCTTAAGAAATTATTTTTAAAAAGCCACGTTTGTTGTTAGTCCTTAAAAAAATATTCTTAAAAAGTCCACGGTTGTTGTTAGTCCTTAAAAAATATTCTTAAAAAATCAACGATTGTTGGAGGTCCTTAAAAAATTATTTTTAAAAATCCACATTTGTTGTTAGTCCTGGGAAAATTATTTTAAAAAAATCTACGTTTGCTGTTAGTCCTTAAAAAATTATTTTTAAAAATCCACGTTTGTTGTTAGTCCTTGAAAAAAATTATTTTTAAAAAATCCACGATTGCTGTTAGTCCTTAAAAAATTATTTTTAAAAAATCCACGTTTGCTGTTAGTCCTTAAAAAATTATTTTTAAAAAATCCACGTTTGCTGTTAGTCCTTAAAAAATTATTTAAAAAATCCACTTTAGTTGTTAGTCCTTAAAAATATTTTTTTATATCCACTTTTGTGGAATATCCTTGAAAAATTAATTTTAAAAAATCCACGTTTGCTGTTAGTCCTTAAAAAATTATTTAAAAAATCCACTTTAGTTGTTAGTCCTTAAAAATATTTTTTTATATCCACTTTTGTGGAATATCCTTGAAAAATTAATTTTAAAAAATCCACGTTTGTTGTTAGTCCTTGAAAAATTATATAAAAATCGTCCTCCTTTTGCTCTCCCCTTCCATAGTGCACGCCCCTTGCCAACCACTCACCTATTAGTTTTGCAGAATATGTTTCAACGGGCTGCCCTCCATCTCCGGTAAGTGGAGACGCAACATTTTACTTCGCTCAACAAGAAGCTGACAGCAATAATTTACGCGTGACAGCACAAAATATATCGCACCTTTTCACTTAGAGAGATATTCACAATTTCAGCTCAGTTCGGATGCTACGCACACTAAGCAACTGCAAAATGGAAATGGAATTGTTGGAATGTCTCGGAAGGGTTAGTCAGGTGTTTGTTGGATGGATGGATGGCACGGTTGGTTAGTTCAACACACGTTAGATATGAACACCGAATAGCTTCGCTGTTATCATCTCAACCCTAGGAATTCATATGAAAAGGACTCCAAACAAAAGCGCCTTCAAATTAATGCCAAAATAAGCGAGCGCGTCAAAACGTAAAACGGAAATCCTTAACAAATTAGGATAGGTGCTGTATATGAATATGGTTATAATGAAGTGTGTTTTTCCAGCCAAAAGAAAAAAGGTGTGAAAATTTGTTTGAGTCATTTTCTATGGCTAAATGATGATAGAAATTTCCCCGGGATTTTCCTTGAAGGAATGCAAGGAAAACGGCCTTTGTTTCTATTTTTGGTTTTCAGACAAATTATTTAGGGATTTGGCTTAAATATGACTGCCAATATTTTCGGAGATTTTGATAAAATCTTCTTTTCACATGAGCGTATACATATCGACAACACTCATACGCATAGATATACAAGAGCAAAAATAGGGCTTTAAAAATGGTTTATTTGTTCTTTAAGGATTTTCAAATAAAAAACAAAGGTATTTTATTTTTTTTTTTAAATAGAACCAGACTGTTTTTCAAGGATCGGCGGTGTGGATTTTTTAATTTTTTTTCTATGATCCACAGAAATTTGGATTTTTATTTAATATTAGTATTTTTAAAAAGATTTTTCGACAGATCCAAAAATTGGATTTTTAAAATATATTTTTTTCAAAGATTCACAGAAACGTGGATTTTTTAAAAATATTTCAAAGACCCACAAAATGTGGATTTTTTAAAAACGTAGATTTTTTAAAAATATTTTTTCAAAGACCCACAAAATGTGGATTTTTTAAAAATATTTTTTTCAAGTATCTAGCCATACGTCAATTTTTTAAATACATTTTTCAAGGATCCTTTAACGTGGATTTCTTATTTTTTTTTCTAGGATCTAGTCAAACGTGGATTTTTAATTTTTTTTCAAGGGTCTAGTCAAACGTGGATTTTTTAAAAATATTTTTGAAGGAGCTAGTCAATCGAGGAATTTTTAATATATTTTTTCAAGGATCTAGTCAATCGAGGAATTTTTTAAAAATAATTTTTCAAGGATCTTGTCAATCGAGGAATTTTTTAAAAATAATTTTTCAAGGACCTCCACTCCAACAAACTTGGATTTTTAAAGAATATTTTTTTTAATGTTTTTGCAAGAATCTAGTCCATCGAGGATTTTTTAAAAATATTTTTTCAAGGATCTAGTCAATTGAGGATTTTTTAAAAATATTTTGTCAAGGATCTAGTCAATCGAGGATTTTTTAAAGATTAGTTTTTCAAGGATCAAACGTGGATTTTTAAAGAATATTTTTTCAAGGATCGAAGGACCAACAAACGTTGATTTTTAAATAATTTTTTTCAAGGATTGAAGGACCAGCAAATTTGGATTTTTAAAGGATATTTTTTCAAGGATCGAGAGACCAACAAACGCGGATTTTTAAAGAATATTTTTTCAAGGACCAGCAAACGGGGATTTTTTAAAGAATATTTTTTCAAGGATCAACAAACGTGGATTTTTAAAGAAATTTTTTTCAAGGACCAAAAAATGTGGATTTTTAAAGAATATGTTTTCAAGGACCAAAAATGTGGATTTTTAAAAAATATTTTTTCAAGGACCTCCACTTCAGCAAGCGTGGATTTTTTAAATATATTTTTTCAAGGATCTGTCAAAAGTGGATTTTTTACAAATATTTTTTCAAGGACCTTAACTTTAACAAATGTTGATTTTTAAAGCATATTTTTTCAAGGATCTAGTCAACGTAAATTCATTTACAATATTTTTCAAGCATTCAGTCAAACGTAAATTCTTTTAAAATATTTTTTCAATGGTCTAATCAAACGTGGATTTTGTACAAATATTTTTTTCAAGGATCTAGTCACACGTGGATTTCTTAAAATTATTTTTTCAAGGACCTCCACTCCAATGAACCTGGATTTTTAAATAATATTTTTTTAAGGACCTTCACTCCAACTAATCAGGATTTTTAAAGAATGGGACAAAAGGACATTAAAAGTGGACTTTTATAGAATATTTTTTTCAAGGACTTCCAACAAACGTAGATTTTTATAAAATATTTTTCAAGGACTTTCACTTTGACAAGTGTGGATTTTTAAAGAATACAACAAAAGCACATCAAATGTGGATTTTTATAGAATATATTTTCAAATACAAAAGACCAAAAAACCGGGATTTTTTAAAAATATTTTTTTAAGGTCCAAAGGACCAACAAAACTTCGATTTTTAAAGAATATTTTTTCAAGGATCATATGTGGATTTTCAAAGAATATTTTCTAATGAACTTTTTGAATGTTTTTCAAGAATTTTAAGGCCACTGAACTTGGGTTTTTAAAGAATATTTTTTAAGGTTCTTTTCAAATACTTTTTCATGGACTTTTAGGCCACTGAACTTAGAATTTTTATAAATATTTTTTCAAGAATTTTTGGGCCACTGATAGTGGATTTTTCGTAAATATTTTCTTAAGGACTTATAGACAACTGAACGTGTATTTTTTACAAATATTTTATCAACGACATTTAGGACACTTAACTTGGATTTCCTATATATATTTTTTAAAGACTTTTAGGCCACTGAAGCTGGGGTTTTCACATTTTTTTTCAAGGAATTTTAGGCCACAGTAAGTAGGTTTTTTTTTTTTAAATATTTCTTCAAGTCTTTTTCAAAGATTTTTGGCCCATTTTATTTCTAATCATCCCCTTCTCTAACCCATCATGAAATGACAAAAATGACATCATCTCTTTCTTAGCTGTGAAAATTCCAAAACAATTTGCATGGATTTGTCTTCGGAAATGTCCTTAGCAAACGCTTAGCCTTTCTCTTGACAAAAGTTTAAATAGTTTTTTAGTGTAAGCGATTTTCATAAGAACTGAATAACAACAAAAAAAAGCAAAAGCAAAAGAAAAGTGGATAAAAACAGCAGCAACAACAACTACAACTACTACCAACATTACAAAAGCTAATGGAAAATCTATTTGCTTAGGCTGGCATTTACATTTACAACTTTGTTTTTCATGAAAATGCCTAGCTTGGATGCTCAACAAATCTCCTTGGAGCCGAGTGGCAGAGATATTCACAGGAAATTGTTGGTGTTTTACCCAAACACACACACCCACCCTCACAAATGGAAAACTTTTTGTTTGATAGCCTTTCTGGAACAGCTGCCTCCGGATTTCGATGTCATTATTAAGTGAGCTTTAAGCTAGCCGCCACGGCGATTACAGAGCCTTCGACTTAGCGTCAAGCCGATGGCAGAGGCTTCACATTTCACTCCGATTCCAGTTTGTATTTCTGTGACTAGTTTCACATTTTGTTTTCTTGACTTGCTGCTCAGATTTGTAACTCTACTACTACTACTGCCAGGACTTTGCAATGCCATTTAAGAATCCTAGAAATGGAAAAAATCAAGGAAAAGTAAAAAAAAAAAAAAAAAAACAGAGCGCAAAATAATGAAAGCAACAACACCGGCAGCAGTAGCGACAAAACAAGTTTTGCGTGCAAAACTTTTCTAATTTAAAATTCGTTTTGTTTACAAACGAAATGAAAGCGACACAAAAAGATGATGACGACAAAGAAGAGAGAAGACGAAGAAGAAGAAGTTGAGGAGGAGGGGGAGAGAGGTAGAGCAAAAGAAACCGAAACGGCTTTGTGCGTGTTAAACTTACAGCACACTTCCATTTCCAGCTTCCAACTTCCGTTTCCGTTGTTACTCTGCCGTTGTCGCTATGCATTCGCCGTCCGTCACAGCCACCACCACTCTCCAAAATAGTTAAGTATTTATGAAGTCACCAGCAACTGTCAAAAACGTAAATATATTTGAAGATTTATTCTTTTTAACAAGATTTGAAATGTAGATACTTTTGTTGTCCGAGAGAAAAGCGAAGAAAACAAGAGTTTTTGGGGTAAAACGAATTAAAAATGCAGGAAACTTTGGTGCTACCAACATTTTTTGCATTAAAGGACTAACAGTTCCACCGAAAAAAATCAAGTTTGGAAGCCAACGATTTTTGGAGAAAACATTCAAAATAAATACTCATTTACATATGGAGAAAACGTGAATTTTTTAAAAACATTTTTTCAAAAAATCCACAGAAACGTGGATTTTTTAAAAATAATTTTTCAAAAAATCCACAGAAACGTGGATTTTTTAAAAATAATTTTTCAAAAAATCCACAGAAACGTGGATTTTTTAAAAATAATTTTTCAAGAATCCACAGAAACATAGATTATTAAAAAATATTTTCCCAAGAAGTCACAGAAACAAGGATTTTTTAAAAAATGTTTTCCCAAGAATTCACAGAAACATGGATTTTATAAAAATATTTTTTTTAAAGATACACACAAACGTGGATTTTTTAAAAATATTTTTTTCAAAGATCCACACAAACGTGAATTTTTTAAAAATATTTTTTTTTAAAGATCCACACAAACGTGGATTTTTTAAAAATATTTTTTCAAAGATCCGCACAAACGTGGATTTTTTAAAAATATTTTTTTCAAAGATCCACACAAACGTGGATTTTTTAAAAATATTTTTTTCAAAGATCCACACAAATGTGGATTTTTTAAAAATATTTTTTTCAAAGATCCACACAAACGTGGATTTTTTAAAAATATTTTTTCCAAAGATCCACACAAACGTGGATTTTTTAAAAATATTTTTTTCAAAGATCCACATAAACGTGGATTTTTTAAAAATATTTTTTTCAAAGATCCACACAAACGTGGATTTTTTAGAAATATTTTTTTACGAATTTTTCAAGAAACGCAGATTATTTAAAGATATATTTTCAAGAATCCACAGAAATGTGGATTTTTTAAAAATATTTTTTTCAAAGATCCACACAAACGTGGATTTTTTAAAAATATTTTTTTCAAAGATCCACACAAACGTGGATTTTTTAAAAATATTTTTTCAAGAATCCACAGAAACGTGGATTTTTTAAAAATATTTTTTTTCACGAATCCACACAAACGTGGATTTTTTAAAAATATTTTTTTCACGAATCCACAAAAACGTGGATTTTTTAAAAATATTTTTTTCAAAGATCCACACAAACGTGGATTTAAAAAAAAATGTTTTTCCAATAACCCACAGTAGCGTGGAATTTTTAAAAAAATATTTTTCCAATAATCCACAGAAACGAGGATTTAAAAAAGAGGTTTTTCCAATAATCCACAGAAACGAGAATTAAAAAAAGGTTTTTCCAATAACCCACAGAATTGTGGATTTTTTTAAAAAATGTTTCTCCAATAATCTACAGGAACGTGGATTTTTTTAAAAAATATTTTTCTAATAATCCATAGAAACGAGGATTTTTAAAATAATATTTTAAAATAATATTTAAAATAATATTTTTGGATTTTAAATTTAAAAATGTTTTTCCAATAACCCACAGAAACGTGGAATTTTTAAAAACTATTTTTTCAAGAATCCACAGAAATGTGGATTTTTTAGAAACAATTTTTCAAGAATCCAAAGAAACGTGGATTTCACAAAAATATTTTTTCAGAAACGTGAATTTTTTAAAAATATTTTTTGAAGAATCCACAGGTCTACCAATTCTTGGAGAATTATTTACAAGAAAATATCGACGTTTGGGGGCCTAAGATTTCCGGGAAAAATATTTTAAAAAAATACTCCTTGTGTGGGCAAAATGTCCTTAAAAATAGCCAACTCCGGAAAAATATTTGTAAACCACCGCAATTTTCCTAAAGGTCTTTCATGAAAATCCCAGATTGCTGGCCTAATAATTGAGTCGAGTTGCTTTTGATAAAAAATTCGCTTTAACGCCAAAATTTACAGAAAATATCCATGTTTTAGGGACCTAAGGATCCTGGGGGAAATATTAAAAAAAAATAAAAAAAGTCCTTAAAGAAAAATTCCAACTTTGAATATCCTGAAACGGTTATCCTTCAAAAGTCCAAATTAATGTTTTGTCTTTGGAAAAAAAATCTTTAAAAACCACCTTTGGTCCTTGAAAAATATCCTTAAAAATTCACGGAAGTTGACGTATTGTGGCTTGAAGGAATATTACGAAAAATCCCAGACTGTACCTTACCAGAAAATTTTTATTTAAATTTATTCCCCCTTAATTTGGTTTATATGCAACCTGCATCATGCACACAAATATCTTGTCAATTAACTCATCGATAACAGTTTATTCCCCTCGGGGGAACTGCCGAAGAAGAGTCACCCTTTTTGTACCAAACTCTGCATATCAATCGTTTTAATGACATCACTTGACCTTAATTCGTCTTCATAATGCAGAAGGATTACAAAAAAAGAGGAAGAAGCAGAAGAAAGGCTCCCTCCCTGCTTACTGACTGGCCGACGAAGTGATATTCACACTGCTGGTTTTGTCACCCTTGCTTTTGTTGTTGTGACATATTTGCAAGTGACTGTGAATTTACTTAACGCTTTGCCCACAAAAGCGAGAAGAAGAAGCATTCTTGACAAAATAACAAGAACAAAAAATGTATAAAAGCAATTTATTATTTAAGTAGGTTTAATGCTCAAAGTGTCAACTGCAACATATGGCAATCATAAATGCACATCTACTCCAGAAAGGATATGCACACAGAGAAACACACACATATTCGGGCAGACATGCACTAATATTTACACAAAGTTCATACACGTATGTCTATATGTGTAAGTGTGTGTAGTGCAGGTTTCCTATAGAGAACGACACTTTTTTGAAAATATGCAGATAGAGCCGAATAGATATGAATATGGAATGATAAGCAGATCTTTCCTTAAAGCTTTTACAATCTACAGACACACGCACACGGATACACACATACAATTACAATAACAGCAACAATTTGTGCAAAGTTTATAAACGACAAAATTCAAGGAAGGGGGTAAATGGAAGTTTCGATAACAACCTTTTCAGAGTCGATAATAAGATGAACTTTACAAAATGTCGTCGAAAATAAGATTTTATTAGGAAAATGTTATCGATAACAAGATGTTATCCATAATAATATATTCCATAGAAAATGTTATCGACAATAATATACTCCATAGAAAATGTTATCGATAACAACATTTTCCATTGAAACTGTTATCGATAACAGCATTTTCCATAGAAAATTTTACCGATAATAACATTTACCATTGAAAATGTTATCGATAATAACATTTACCATTGAAAATGTTATCGGTAATAATATTTTCCATAGAAAATGTTATCGATAATAAAATTTTCCAAAGAAAATGTTATCGATAATAACATTTTCTATAAAAAATATTATCGATTATAACATTTTCCATAGAAAATGTTATCGATAATAACATTTCCCATAGAAAATGTTATCGAAAATAACATTTTCCATAGAAAATGTTATCGATAATAACATTTTCCATAGAAAATGTTACCGATAATAACGTTTTCCATAGAAAATGTTATCGAAATAAGATTTTCCATAGAAAATGTTATCGATAATAAGATTTTCCATAGAAAATGTTATCGATAATAATATTTTCCCATAGAAAATGTTATCGATAATAACATTTTCCGTTAGAAAATGTTATCGATAATAACATTTTCCCATAGAAAATGTTATCGATAATAACATTTTCCATAGAAAATGCTATCGACAATAACATTTTCCAAGAGAAAATCTTATCGATAATAACATTTTCCATAGAAAATGTTATCGAAAATAACATTTTCCCATAGAAAATGTTATCGATAATAATATTTTCCATAGAAAATGTCATCGATAATAAAATTTTCACTGGAAAATGTTATCGACAATAACATTCTCCATATAAATTTTTATCGATAATAATATTCTCCATATAAATTTTTATCGATAAGAGCATTTTCCAATAGAAAATGTTATCGATAATAGCATTTTCCAATAGAAAATGTTATCGATAATAGCATTTTCCAATAGAATATGTTATCGATAATAATATTTTCCCATAGAAAATGATATCGATAATAACATTTTCCCATAGAAAATGTTATCGATAACAACATTTTCCAAAGACAATGTTATCGATAATAACAGTTTCCATAAAAACTGTTATCGACAATAACATTATCCATAGAAAATGTTATCGACAATAACATTCTCAATATAAATTTTTATCGATAATAACGTTTTCCGTAGAAAACTTTATCGATAACAACATTTTCCATAGAAAATGTTACCGAAAATAACATTTCCATAGAAAATGTTATCGATAATAACATTTTCCATAGAAAATGTTATCGATAATAAGATTTTCCATAGAAAATGTTATCGATAATACCATTTTCCATAGAAAATGTTATCGATAACAACATTTTCCACAATAAATGTTATCG
This sequence comes from Musca domestica, assembly GCF_030504385.1. Lineage (NCBI taxonomy): Eukaryota > Metazoa > Arthropoda > Insecta > Diptera > Muscidae > Musca > Musca domestica. Next base: position 3,624,021 of record NW_026712321.1, on the reverse strand, counting down.
ATATTTTTCTCCACAAAAAATGTTATCGATATTAACATTTTCCGTAGAAAATGTTATCGGTAATACCATTTTCCATAGAAAATGTTGTCGATAGTAACATTTTCTATAGAAAATGTTATCGATAACAACATTTTTCATAGAAAATGTTATGGATAACAATATTTTCCATATCAAATGTTATCGATAACAACATTTTCCACAATAAATGTTATCGATATTTTTCTCCACAAAAAATGTTTTCGATAATAACATTTCCATAGAAAATGTTATCGATAATACCATTTTCCCACAGTAAATGTTATCGATAATAACATTTTCTATAGAAAATGTTATCGATAATAACATTTTCCATAGGAAATGTCGTCGATAATAACATTTTCTATAGGAAATGTCATCCATAGAAAAAGTTATCGATGGCAACATTTTCCATAGAAAATTTTATCGATAATAACATTTTCCTAAAAAATAATGTCGATAATAAAATTTTCCTAAAAAAATAATGTCGATAGTAAAATTTTCCATAGAAAATGTTATCGATAACAACAGTTTCCATAGATAATGTTATCGATAATAATAATTTCCATAGAAAATGTTATCGATAGTAACATTTTCCATAGAAAATGTTATCGATAATACCATTTTCCATAGAAAATGTTGTCGATAATAACATTTTCTATAGGAAATTTTATCGATAACAACATTTTCCATAGAAAACATTATCGATAACAATATTTTCCATAGAAAATGTTATCGATAATAATTTTCCAACAGAAAATGTTATCGATATAACATTTTCCATAGAAAATGTTATCGATAATAAAACTTTCCGTAGAAAATGTTATCGATAATAAGATTTTCCATAGAAAATGTTGTTGATAATAATTTTCCAACAGAAAATGTTATCGATATAACATTTTCCATAGAAAATGTTATCGATAATAAAACTTTCCGTAGAAAATGTTATCGATAATAACATTTTCCATAGAAAATGTTATCGATAATACCATTTTCCATTGAAAATTTCATCGATAATAACATTTTCCATTGAAAATTTTATCGATAACAACATTTTCCAATAGAAAATGTTATCGATAATAACATTTTTCATAGAAAATGTTATCGATAATAACATTTTATCGATGTTATCGATAACAATTTTTTGTTATCGAAGAATTAATTTCTTTTATTAATTTATGATTTTTGCTTTACTGACCCTCATGCATTAATAATCCGCATCTTTATGCCGCTGATCCTTATGTCCAGCCCTGTCGTTTCCAATCGATGTCCTTATTTCGTGGCAGGATAAATACCAACGAATCCTTTGGCTGATATTTATAACAAAAATTGCCATTACGCATTAATAACATTTCAACGATAAATGGAAATGAAAACGTATGGTTTCGGAACAAAATCGACTGCCTCAGCAGGACAATGGGACAGTTACTGTCACTACCACCACCGCCACACATATTTCAGCTTTGTTGGTTGAAAAATGTGGCTATGTGTGTGTGTGTGTTGTAATCAATGCAGTGAACGAGCGAGCGAGCGGCAGCTAGAATTCGGCTTTGTTGATGAAGTTCCATGAATGCATGTTAACTCGTCATTACCATTCCACTGGTGGCCCACAACAAAGCGTCGTCCCCCGTGGAAACCAAGGATATTACATATATGTCATGCCATGCCATGAGAGAGAGAGAGAGCGGGAGCAGGGGAGTCTAAAGGCGTTAGTTCATAATTCTGTCAATATTTATAATTGTTTAATTTGCATTGTGGTCAATGTAAAAGGTCCATAATCAGGCATATGCTTCCTGGACAAAGAATATGTTGTCGCTCGTTTACAAAATCCACAATGAAGCAGATGTGCGTATGTGTGTGTGCACGTTTGTGTGAGTGAATGAGTGTGAGTTTATTTTGTATAAATATGATCAAAAGGTTTTGCAGCAAAAAATTGGTAATAAGTGGGATCAAATATACTCTATATTTAGTTTTTAAAATTTATATTTATTCCAGGACCAAAAATAAAAAGAATTTTGGCTGGGAACAAAAAAAAATCCAAGGAACAAATATCTAAATTTTTGGGGAAAAATATATATATATTTTTTTGGATTTTTTAAAGAATATTTTTTATTTGCCAAAAAATTGGATTAAAAATTTTTTTTCTTTTCATTACCAAATAAATGTGGATTTTTATATTTTTTCCAGGACCAAAAATTTTAATTAAAGAATATTTTTATTTGTGTTTGAAAAAAATCCAAGGAGCAAACATCGAAATTTTTAGGAAAAATTTTGTTGTTGCAAAATGGTCAGGCTTATCCCTTTATTGTTGTTTTTATAAAAACAACGTTTGTTTATTAGTGGAGAACGATGGTAATGTTTACCAGGGGGTAAGGCAGGGAATACCTAGGTTTCGGAAAGAGCCACCAATCCTCATCAGTTCCCTTGTTATTTATTTATATTTTTTTGGATTTTTAAAAGATATTTTTTAGTTCCAAAAAAATGGATTGAAAAATATTTTTTTTTAATTACCAAATAAAAGTGGATTTCTATATTTTTTCCAGGACCAAAAACGTAAATAAAAAAATATTTTTTTTTGGGTTAAGAAAAAAACCCAAGGACCAAAAATCGAAATTTTTGGGGAAAAGTATTAATTTTTTTTTTTTTTGGATGTTTTAAAGAATATTTTTTAGTTGCTAAAAGAATGGATTAATCAGCAAATAAATGTGGATTTTTATATTTTTTCCAGGACCAAAAACGTAAATAAAAAAAATATTTTTTTTGGGTTAAGAAAAAAACCCAAGGACCAAAAATCGAAATTTTTGGGGAAAAGTATTTTTTTTAATTTTTTTTTTGAATTTTTTAAAGAATATTTTTAGCTGCTAAAAGAATGGATTAAAAATGTTTTTAATTACCAAATAAATGTGGATTTTTATATTTTTTCCAGGACCACAAACGTAAATAAAGAGTGTTTGAAAAAAATCTAAGGACCAAACATTGAAATTTTTAGGAAAAAAATATTTTTTTTTGGATTTTTAAAAGATATTTTTTAGTTCAAAAAAAAAAAAAAAAAACAAAAAAGTGGAAAAAAATATTTATTTTAAATTACCAAATAAATGTGGATTTTTATATTTTTTCCAGGACCAAAAAACGTAAATAAAGAATATTTTTATTTGTGTTTGAAAAAAATCCAAGGACCAAAAATCGAAATTTTTAAGGAAAAATATTTTTTTTATTTTTTTTTTTTGGATTTTTAAAACATATTTTTTAGTTCCAAAACAAAATAATGGAAAAAAATATTTTTTTAGATTACCAAATAAATGTGGATTTTTATATTTTTTGCAGGACCAAAAATATCCAAGGACCAAAAATCGAAATTTTTGGGAAAAAATTATTTTTTTTTTTTGATTTTTAAAAGATATTTTTTAGTTAAAAAAAAAAAATGGAAAAAAATATTTTTTTTTTTTTGTAAATTATCAAATAATTGAGGATTTTTATATTTGTTCCAGGACCAAAAACATAAATAAAGAATATTTTTATTTGTGTTTGAAAAAAATCCAAGGACCAAAACTCGAATTTTTTGGGCAAAATCTATCTTTTTTTTGGAATTATAAAAAATATTTTTTAGTTGCGAAAAAAATGGATAAAAAATATTATTTTTTAATTACCAAAAAGATGTGGATTTTTTATTTTTTCCAGGATCAAAAACGTAAATAAAGAATTTTTTTATTTGTGTTTGAAAAAAATCCAAGGACCAAAAATCGAAATTTTTGGGAAAACATTATTTTTTTTTTTTTTTTGGATTTTTAAAAAATATTTTTTAGTTCCAAAAAAATGGATTAAAAAAAATATATTTTTTTTAATTACCAAAAAATGTGGATTTTTATATTTTTTTCCAGGACCAAAAAGCGTAAATAAAGAATATTTTTATTTGTGTTTGAAAAAAATTCAAGGACCAAACATCGACATTTTTGGGAAAAATTTATTTAATTTTTTTTTTGGATTTTTTAAAGAATATTTTTTAGTTGCCAAAAGAATGGATTAAAAAAAAAATTAATTACCAAATGAATGTTGTTTTTATATATTCTTTCCAGAATCAAAAACATAAATAAAGAATATTTTTATTTGTGTTTGAAAAAAATCCAAGGACCAAACATAGAAATTTTTGGGAAAAATTATTTTTTTTTTTTTTTGATTTTTAAAAGATATTTTTTAGTTCCAAAAAAAAAAAATGGAAAAAAAATTTTTTTTTTTTAATTACCAAATAAATGTGGATTTTTATATTTTTTCCAGGACCAAAAACGTAAATAAAGAATTTTTTTATTTGTGTTTGAAAAAAATCGAAATTTTTGGGAAAACATTATTTTTTTTTTTTTTTTTGGATTTTTAAAAGATATTTTTTAGCCAAAAAAATGAAAAAAAAAATTTTTTTAAATTACCAAATAAATGTAAATTTTTATATTTTTTCCAGGACCAAAAACGTAAATAAAGAATATTTTTATTTGTGTTTGAAAAAAATCCAAGGACCAAAAATCGAAATTTTTGGGGAAAAATATTTTTTTTTATTTTTTTTTTTTTTGGATTTTTTAGAGAATATTTTTTAGTTGCAAAAAAATTACTTAAAAAACATTTTTTAATTATCAAATAAACGTGGATATTTATGTTTTCATTTTTTTATGTACCAAAAAATAAACTGTTTTTATAAAAAGGATCAAAAAAAAACTTGGATATAATTTTCTTTTTTTTTGAGACTGAATGAGCTAACGAGGAATTTTTAACGAACTATTGTCTATATTTTTATGAATATTTTTTCCACTAGTTTTTTTTTCTCCTTAGGGTCCCCTAAAAGTCGTTATCCCCCTCTCACCAATTAAACTTTAACACATCCATTACAAAATTCTGTCGCATGCACTGTGAAATTTATTGATCCATGTAAAGTAAAAATGCATATTCAATATGGCACATTATGTAATCATATGAATATGTAATTTTTTTGTTTTGCCATACGTGTTGTTGTTGTTATGTTATTTTGTGTAAAAACTATATTAAATTTTATTTAATTATATATTTTAAACGTAAAACGGCTACGGACAACAGAGAATGTTGATTTAAAAGGACATCGTAGCATAAGAGACAGAATGCGAGACAAAGTGATGGTAATAGGGAGAGAGAGAAAGAGAGAGCGAGCGAGAGAGATCACATATATAACATTAAACATTATATCACAACCAATTAATTTCAAAAGATAGTGCAAAAATTTATTAATTTAATCAAAGATAAAAGCAACTGCCAAGTTTGGTCAACGCAAGCCATTATGCATAAATAAATATTATTAATATTAAATATTATAATATAAAGGAACTGAAAATGACATTTAGTTTTGTGGAAGAAGAACTTTAAGAAAAATTTTTATTGAGGATTTACATAGGTGGGGATTTCCAGGAATTCTAAAGTTGTGGAAGTCCTTCAGGAGAATATTTTGGAAAAAACAATATTGTTGGCTTCGAAAAAATTTTCGGGGAAAGCCGCAGATATTGGTGGGTAAGTCCTTTTCGTCCTTGATAAAGTATCCATTAAAAAATTTACATTTTTTGTGGAGGTCCTTAAAAAAATACTCTTAAAAAATACAAGATTTTCAGTGTGGAGGTCCTTAAAAAAATACTCTTAAAAAATACAAGATTTTCAGTGTGGAGGTCCTTAAAAAACATTTTTTTTAAAATCCACATATTTGTGAAGGTCCTTGAAAAAATATTCCTTTAAAATTCACATTTAGTGATCTTTTGGTCTTTGAAAAATACACGTTTAGTGCCCTTTTGGTCGTAGACAAATATTTTTTAAAAGACCACGTTTGTGTGAAGGTCGGTGAAAAAGAATACTTTAAAAATCTACCTTTGTTGGTGGGAATTTCCTTGAAAAACTATTCTTTAAAAATCCATCTTTATTGATGTCAAAAAAACTACGTTTGTTGGTGGAAATGTCCTTGATGAATCCAAGTTTAGGGGCCTTTTGTTCCTTGAAAATATATTCTCCAAAAAACAACGTTTTTGTCCTAGAATGAAATCCTTAAAATTCCACGTTTGATGGCTATTCGGCCGTTGAAAAAATATTTTTAAAAAATGTGAAAAAAATTTTATTTTATTATTTTTTTTATTTAAAAAAATATTTTTTCTTAAAAATCCCCGAATTTTTTTGTAAAGGTCGTTAAAAACGATGAGGTACGTGAAAAAATACCCTTTAAACCTCCAGGTACTTAAAAAAAACTTCCTTTAAATATACATTTTTAGTGGACTTTTGGTCCTTGAAAAGCTGTTCTTAAAAAACACGTTTGGTCGTTGATAACATATCCTTTAAATATTCATTTTTGCTCCTCTAAAAAAAATTCTTTAAAAACACATTTGGTCGTCTAAAGCATATCCTTTATTTATCCATTTTTGGTTCTCTAAAAAATATTCTTTAAAAATCCACACTTGGCTCTTGAAAAACATTTTCAACAAATCCATATTTGGTCCTTGAAAAAGTCCAAATTTGATCCTCGAAAAAAATATTCTTTAAAATTCCACGTTTGTTGGTCCTTAAAGAAATATTCTTTAAAAATCCACGTTTGGTCCTTAAAAAAACAGTCTTTAAAAGATCTTCATCTTACGGGTCCTTAAAAAATATTCTTTAAAAAATTACATATTGCCAAGGTCTTTGAAAAAAATTATTAAAGATTAAGGTATTGGGGGTTTGAAAAAAATACTCTTTAAAAAATCCAATTTTCGAAGGTCCTTGAAGGAAAGTCTTTTAAAATTGGGTTTAAAAAACACTGTTTAAAAATCCAAGTCCCAAATGTCCTTGAAAAAATCTTTTAAAAAAAATCCTCGATTGATGGCCATTTAAAAAAATATTTTTTTTAACATTTCTTAAAAAAGATATTCCAAAATAAAAATATTCAAGTCGTGAAAAAAACCTTTTTAAGAAATCTACGTCTACAAAGTCCTTGAAAAATATTCTTCTAGAAATTAGCTTTTAAAAGGTTCTTAATAAAAATATTCTTTTAAAAATCTAATCCTCGAAGTTCTTTAAAAATATTCTTTTAGAAAATCCACGTCTAAAAGGTCCTTGAAAAATAGTCTTCTAGAAATGAGCTTTTCGAAGGTCCTTGAAAAAATATTCTTTAACAAATCTAATCCTCAAAGTTAATTAAAAATATTCTTTTTAGAAATCCACGTCTAAAAGGTCCTTGAAAAATATTATTCAAGAAATGAGATTCTCAAAATTCCTTGAAAAATATACTTCTTGAAATGAGATTTTAAAAGGTCCTTGAAAACATATTCTTTTAAAAATCCACTCCTCAAAGTTCTTTAAAAAATATTCTAAAAAATGCACTCCTTGAGTGTACCTCGAAAAAAATATAAAAATAAATAAAAAGAAGAATTTTGGTACAACTTAAAAAAATATTCTCCAAAAAATTCCAAAATCTCAAATTATTTTTTAAAAATCCATCTCTCGAAGGTCCTTGATAAAAAATAAACTTTTAAAATCCAATCAAAATTTTTTTATTTAAATATTCCTGGCCTCGAAGGTCCTTGAAAAAATTATTCTTTAACAATACCGAGTCTCGGAGGTCCTTTCAAAAGATTTTCTAAAAAAAAATTTCTTTAAGAAATCCAAGTCTCAAAGATCCTTAAAAAATACTCTTAAAAAATTCAAGTTTCGAAGTTCCTAAAAAAATATTCTAAAAAAATAGAACAGAGTTGGCTTGTTTGTTCGGGATTCCATAGTATTTTGTTGGTGCAAAATAGGTAGGCTTAATCTCTTTATTGTTGTTTTTATAAAAACTAGCCTCAAACAAGCCAAGCCTCAGTTGGTCCTTTGAAAAAATATTCTTTAAAAGATCTACGTCATGCTGGTTCTTAAAAAAATATTCTTTAAAAATCCAAACCTCAGTTGATCCTTGAATAAATATTCTTTAAAAGATTCACGTCCTGCGGGTGCATAAAAATATTCTTTAAGAAATCCAGGACTCATAGTTCCTTAAAAATTATTCTTCAAAAAATATTCTCCTAGAAATGAAATTCTCAAAGGTCTTAGAAAAAATATTCTTTTAAACATCCACCCGTCGAAGTTCTTTAAACATATATTCTAAAAAATCCACGCCTTGTGTGTCCCTGTCCATCTCTCGAAGGCCCTTTAAAAAAACTTTAAAAAATCCACTTATCGAAGTTCCTCAAACAATTATTCTAGAAAGGCTCGTGTCTCGAAGGTTTTTGAAAAAATTATTCTTTCACAAATCCGAGTCTGGAAGGTCCTTTAAAATTATATTCTAAAAAACACGTCGAAAGCAATTTCTTTAAGAAATTTAAGTCTCAAAGATCTTTAAAAAATACTCTAAAAAATCCATCTTTGATTGGTCCTTGAAAAAATATTCATTTAAAAATTCACGTTTGATTGGTTCTTCAAAAAATATTCTTTAGAAAATCCACTTTTGATGGGTTCTTGAAAAAATATTCATTTCAAAATTCACGTTTGATTGGGCCTTGAAAATTTTTATTTAAAAAATCCACGTTTGCTTGGTCATATACTTTAAAAAATCCACGTTTCGATGTTCCTGAAAAAATATTCTTTAAAAATTCATATTTGATTATTGAAAAATATTCTTTAAAAATCTATGCTTGATCCCTGAAAGACAGTTTTTAAGAATACACGGTTGATCCCTGAAAAACTATTCTTTAAAATTCCCATTTGGTCCTTGAAAAAAATATAAAAATCAACTTATCGAAGGTCTTCAAAAATTATTTTAGATATGTCCTCGAAAGTCCTTGAAAAAAATGTTCTTTAACAAATCCGAGTCTTAAAAGTCCCTGAAAAAAATTAATCTTTAAAAAATTAGAGTCCCGAAGGTCCATTAAAAAGATATTCTAAGAAAACCAGGTCATGAACATTTCTTTAAGAAATCCAAATCTCAAAGATCCTTTGAAAATACTCTTTAAAAAAATCAAAAAAAAAAATCCTTGAAAAAATATTCTTAAAAAATCCACGTTTCGCAGTTCCAGAAAAAATATTCTTTAAAATTCCACATTTGATTGGTCCATGAAAAAATATTCTTTAAAAATCCACATTTGATTGGTCCTTGAAAAAATATTCTTTAAAAATCCAAGTTTGTTGGTCCTTGAAAAAATATTTTTTAATAGAAATACACGTTTTGTTTTTCCTTGAAAAAATATTCTTTAAAAAAATCCACGTTTGATTGGTCCTTGAAAAAATATTCTTTAAAAAATCCACGTTTGATTGGGCCTTGAAAAAATATTCTTTAAGAAATCCACATTTGATTGGTCCTTGAAAAAATATTCTTTAAAAAATCCACGTTTGTTTGGTCCTTGAAAAATCTTCTTTAAAAAACCACATTTTATTGGTCCTTAAAAAATATTGTTTAAAAAATCCACGTTTGATTGGTCCTTGAAAAAATATTCTTTAAAAAAATCCACGTTTGTTTGGTCCTTGAAAAAATATTGTTTAAAAAATCCACGTTTGATTGGTCCTTGAAAAAATATTCTTTAAAAAAATCCACGTTTGTTTGGTCCTTGAAAAAATATTCTTTAAAAAATCCACGTTTGTTAGGTCCTTGAAAAAATATTCTTTAAAAAATCCACGTTTGTTTGGTCCTTGAAAAAATATTCTTTAAAAAATCCACGTTTGATTGGTCCTTGAAAAAATATTATTTAAAAAAATTCACGAAAAAATATTCTTTAAAAAATTCACGTTTGATTGCTTCTTGAAAAAATTTTCTTTTAAAAAATCCACGTTTCGTAGTTCCTGAAAAAATATTCTTAAAAAATCAAAGTCTTGAAAAATATATTCTTAAAAATTCATGTCTAGTAGATCCTTTAGTTTCTTTTTAATCCATGGACCGTTTCTCATTTTAAAATTCCATTTTTATTTTTTAATCGTCCCTAAAACAATTATCCTTCAAAAAATATTACTGCAAACCACTCATTTGCCATCCATTATCGATTTAAATTTATTTACAAATATTTTGGCTTTCATCTGATTGATATATTTTTACCGAAAAAATAAACCACAACCCAAATCTCTACTAAGCCAAATCGAACAATTTAAAAATTATTTAAATTTATTATCCTGTAGAAAAGCATTTTTTCCCTACAAATCCGAAAGAGAGATGCAAACAAAAAATAATATTTGTTTTCAAAACCTAAATTCCACCTTAATCCGTTGTTGGATTTTTGTTGAAAATTACTAATAGATTGTGGATAACTATTTATCGTGTTGTATTAGACCGAAATAAAATATATAAATATAAACACTATACAAATCTACTAGTGTCTGTCCGACTGTCGGTCGGTCTTTCTCACTGATTGTTTGCTTGACAAATTACAGTTTATTGTGATAGAAAATTGATGTCATGAATAATCGTTTTACTGCCATTGTTTGTAGTTTTGTTTGTCTAATAAAATCAAATAAAAACAAGTGCACCTTAAACATAATGTCCGACCAGCAGAGGATAACAAATGATCACAGTCTATATAATCGGATTATGAATTTATGTCAAATAGAAAAAAAAGGACTCCAAATAACATTTGAAACAATTTAGAATTCATTTAGAGATATGCATAGCATTCCGATAAATATTATTGCGATTCGGGCAAAAATTGAAGAAAAAAGTGGAGTCCTAATTTTAAGAGATTTATTAACGGTGCTTTGTGGCGTATTAGTGTGGACAACACGTATACGCACCAATATACTTCAGTAAATAAATATTTTGGACCAAAAGGCCTTGAGAAAAAATATTAAACATCCCCGTCTGGTGGACATACACGATGAGTTAAAAAAAGAACGGCAACAAAGTCAAACGCCATAATTTTTACATTTTTTTTAAATTTTTTTTGAATAAAAGCAAAAAATGTCGGAAATAGCATCAAATTTTAGAATAAGTTTAGATTTGTTCGAATTGGTCACCTTTGCCACGAATTATGGCCTTCAAACGGCCAATGAAACCGTCACACGCTGCCCGAATGTTGCTCTGTGGTATTTTGGCCCATTCCCGGCGAAACGCTTGCTTGAGGTGATCGACTCTTTTGTATGTTTATGTGTCAACCTTGCTTTCGAAAATACCCCAGACACAATGGTCCAACGGATTGGTATCCGGAGATTTTGGTGGCCATTGTGCGCTGGAAATGAAACGTGGAACCTCATTTTGTAACCATTCTTGGGAGGCGCGTGCTGAGTGCGATGGTGCTGAGTCCTCCTGTTGGAATGTCCAAGGTCTGCGGCCAAAATGCGTTTGCGTGCCCAAGGCTTTAATACACCCTCCGGAATGTTTTCGCAATAATATTCGGCATTTATTCTGATGCCATGTCGAGTGATTAATACGAGCGGAGAGCGACCATTGGCTGTTGTGGCAGCCCACACCATCTCCATAGCCGGCGCTTGAGTTCTGGTGGCCAATTGAAGGCTCCCATTTGACCATCAGCTGACCTCTTTGACACGTAAACACGATCATTTTGTTTGTTTACAAACAGCTGGACAACGAATGTTTTCTCATCGGAGACGGAGAAAACAAAATTCGGCAGTTCACCACTTTCGGCCAAGCGAAGCAACTTTAGCTCTTTTGGGTCTATTTTCTTTCTGTTGCGGTGTAAGTTCTTGCACTTTTTGGAATACAAAGGTTTTACCCCGAACTCATTTTTCATTATTTGCCGAATGGAATGGACCTTGAGAAAAAAATATATCCACGTTTGCTACACTTTGAGTCCTTGGAAAAAAATTTAAAAATCCCCGCTCGGTGACTTTGGGTCCCTAAAAAGTATTTTTGCAAAATCCACACACTTTGATCCTTGGAAGATAATCTTCAAAAATCAACGTTACGCTCCTTAATAGTTTTAGCGGAGCCACGTGGCGTATTAGTGTGGACAACACGTATACGCCCCAATACACTTCAGCAATTATTCTATGCAGTAACGTTAGGTGGCCTAAAGGTATTTAAGAAAAAAAAATTAAAAATCCATGTTTGGCGAACTTTCGGACCGTGAGAAAAAAAAGTATATCCGCGTTTGCTGGACTTTGGGTCCTTGGAAAAATTTTCTAAAAAATTCCCGCTTCGCTACTTTGGGTCCTTAAAAAATTATTTTTACAAAATCCACACATTTTGGTCCTTGAAATACAATTTTCGAACATAAACATTTCGCTCTTTAATAGTTTTATTAGCCGTGCTACGTGGCGTATTAGTGTGGACAACACGTATACGCACCAATACACTTCATTTAATATATGCAGTAACGTTTGGTGGCCTAACGGTCTTTAAGAAAAAAAAAAAAATAAAAATTCACATTTGGTGGACTTTGGGGCCTTGAGAAAAAAATATATCCACGTTTGCTAGACTTTGAGTCCTTGGGAAAAAAATTAAAAAAATCCCCGCTCGGTGACTTTGGGTCCCTTAAAAATATTTTTACAAAATCCACACACTTTGATCCTTGTAACACAATTTTCAGAGATCAGCGTTCAACTCTTTAATATTTTATTATTGGTACTATGTGGCGTATTAGTGTGGACAACACGTATACGCACCAATAAACCTCACGCAATTATTTTATGCAGTAACGTGTCGACCGTAGAGGACTTACGTTTTGTTGGACTTCGGATATTTGAAAGAAAATTTAAAAAAAATCCACTTCTGTTGGACTTTAGGCCTTTGCGAAAAAAAAAAAAAAATTAAGAAATCCATGCTTGGTGGCTTTGGGTCCTAAAAATGTCTCTATAAAATCCACTCATTTTGGTCCTTGAAACACAATTTTCAGAAATTTATTTTTAGTCCCTGGACTATTTTTTTAAATCCACCTTTGGTTGATTTGAGGTCCTAGGAGAATATTTAAAAAAAATCACGTTTTATCCTTGAATAAAAAATTAAAAAAAAATCCACGCTTGTTGGCTTTGGGTCCTAAAAAATGTCCCTATAAAATCCACTCATTTTGGTCCTTGAACACACAATTTTCAGAAATTAGCTTTTAGTCCCTGGAATATTTTTTTTAATCCACATTTGTTTGATTTGGGATCCTAGGAGAATATTTAAAAAAAATCCACTTTTGATCCTTGAATAAATATTTTTCTAATTTTTTCTTCTTGTCGCCTTGAAGTACTTGATGCCCTATTTTCATTTTTTATTTGAAATTCACTTGTAAAACTCCTTTGTCCCTTTTTTTCCTGCAAATCCTTCTGGCATTCCTTCACATTCCCTTTAATAATCCATTAGAATTGTCTGCCTTTGGCCCATGCCATAATACGGTCTATTGTTGCAAATTTTTTAGCATTTAATTCCGGCACTTATTAACTCTAACTTCCTTTTGATGTCACTCCATAGTTTCCCGTTATTATCAGGATATTCCAGGAGCAACAAAAAAATTGGAAAGGGAGAAAAAAAGAAATCTTGCAGTACCGGAAGAAAATTGCAAGGAAATAGTTTTGGAATTTTTTTCTCTTTGTTGCAGTCTTGTCAACTTTTAATAAACAAAATATATTTTGTAATTGGAAAAAGGAGGAGCGGGAAGGTGAAGGAGTTCAGAAAAAATTGCTCTACAAGGATTGAGAATTTTGAGAGAGAAAATCCATTGGAATTCCACCTTTACTACTGAGGGAGGAGATTCGTCCTTAAAATAGGTTTTCCATACCTAATTTTTAAATATTTCATTTTTTTCTAAAATTTGGGTCTACTATCTCCCTGATTTTGAGTTTTATTGGCCGAATAGTTCCTATATTTCTGCTTTGTTTCAAAAACTTTCCAGCTATGCCAAATCAGGAAAGCTATGATGACCGGCAGACTGACAGTGATGATGTTTTTGATGGCAATTCGTTTCCTCACATTTGAAACATAACTTTCAAAACAGCAGCAATATTGCACTGTGGCGATTCAATACCAACAATTTTCAATATTAAAAAAAAAAAAAATAAGGTATTTCAGAAAATTTTTTAAATTTTTTTTTTTTTTAATGACAAAGGACCAACAGACGTCGTGTTTTAAAGAATATTTTTTCAAGGACCAAAGGACAAACAGACATCGATTTTTTAAGGATATTTTGTCAAGGACCAAAGGACAAACAGACGTGGATTTTTAAAGAATATTTTTTCAAGGACTAAATGACAAAACAACGTGGATTTTTAAAGAATATTTTTCCAAGGACTAAAGGACAAAAAAAATATGGATTTTTAAGGAATATTTTTAAAAGATTTTTAAGGATTAAAAGACAAACAGACGTGGATTTTTAAAGAATATTTTTTCAAGGATCGAAGGACCAACAAACGTTGATTTTTAAAGAATATTTTTTTCAAGAACCAAAGAACAAACCGACTTGGATTTTTTAAGAATATTTTTTCAAGGACTAAAGGACCAACAGACGTGGATTTTTAAGGAATATTTTTTCAAACAGACACGGATTTGTAAAGAATATTTTTTTAAGGACTAAGGGACCAACAGACCTGGATTTTTAAGGAATATTTTTTCAAGGATCGTAGGACCAAAAAAGTGGATTTTTAAAGAATATTTTTTCAAGGATTGAAGGACCAACAAACGTGGATTTTTAAAGAATATTTTTTCAAGGATCAAAGGACCGACAAACGTGGATTTTTAAAGAATATTTTTTCAAGGACCAACAAACATGGAATTTTTTAAAGAATATCTTTTCAAGGACCAACAAACGTGGATTTTTTTAAAGAAGATTTTTTCAAGGACCAACAAACGTGGATTTTTTTAAAGAATATTTTTTCAAGGACCTACATAGGCGTGGATTTTTTAAAGAATATTTTTTCAAGGACCAACAAACGTGGATTTTTTTAAAGAATATTTTTTCAAGGACCAACAAACGTGGATTCTTTTTAAAGAATATTTTTTCAAGGACCAACAAACGTGGATTTTTTTAAAGAAAATTTTTCAAGGACCAACAAACGTGGATTTTTTTAAAGAATATTTTTTCAAGGACCAACAAACGTGGATTCTTTTTAAAGAATATTTTTTCAAGGATCAAACGTGGATTTTTGAAGAGTATTTTTTAAAGATTCAAAACGAGGACTTTTGGGGAAAGTTTTTTTCACGGACGAAACGTGGATTTTTATGGAATATTTTTAAATACAAAATGGTGATTTTTAAGGAATATTTTTTCAAGGACGAAATGAGAATTTTTAAAAGAATATTCTTGCAAGTACCTCTAGGTCCCTTTTTAATATTTTTTAGTGCCCACACCCCCGTGCTAAAAAAACTCTCTTTTGCCTTTGTTACGAAATAGAAAAAAAAGAAACGCAGTCGTGGCACCAACACAACGCCATTGTTTAATGTGGTGTGATAAAACGGAAATAATAAGAGCTTTTAATGAGAAAAGTTTAAAAGCATTCGCTGGCAAACTCCCTGCCAAAAAGGGCTTCCAACTAATCCTGGTGTTGTCACCTAGCGGGCTACCCAGCCTCACATCTGGTGTAGATATAGTTGTGTGACTCCCCACACCACACCCGTGTCAGGGTGTGGGTAAATGGGAATATGATGTGTTTAAATGGCGAAAGCAGAGGAGAACACTTTGTGGAAGGTGCAGATAAATGGAGGAGATGATGGAGCAACAAACAAAAAATATATAAAAAAAAAACAACAAAATGCACAAAATGACTTTTGTAAGTCGTCATCGTTGAGTTGACATTTCGTTGGCGGTGATGGCGACGGCAGTGGCTGGTGGGTTGGGGTCTGTTGTGTAAACTGCATTCTGACTTTGACACCGTTGGTGACAAAGTTGATGATGAGTGACACTCCGTGCACACACAGAAGCAACTCACAACTTACGCACTGGGATGCAACAGCAACAACAGCAGCAACGAGAGTAGCGATACTCATCATTCTCACGCACACACCTCCACCACTCACATTTTGCTCATGAGCTATGCTGAAGCTATTCACCAGCCACCGGTTCAGTCAGGCGTATGAAAATTAAACGGAAATGAGAAAAAATCGCTTTGTGTGTTCAGACACCAACACCAGCAGCAGCAACAGCAAACAAGGCAACAAAGACAAGACAATATTTCAAAAGGAATTCTATTTCGTTTTGAAAACCCCCCGAAAATTTGTTGCCTTCAAACCATTGAGAGTTAATTTTGAGGATATAACAAATTTAAAGGATTTGCGAGGTAGGGAGGAGAAATATTTGAAGGAGAATCCTTTATAATTTTGATATTTGACAAACTTGGATTTTTAAAGAATATTTTTTCAAGGATCTAAAGGACCAAGAAACGTTGATTTTTAAGGAATATTTTTTCAAGGACAAACAAATGTGGATTTTTAAAGAATATTGTTTCAGGGACCAACAAACGTGGATTTTTAAAGAATATTTTTTCAAGGACCAACAAACGTGGATTTTTAAAGAATATTTTTTCAAGGATCAACAAACGTGAATTTTTTTAAAGAATATTTTTTCAAGGACCAAACGTGGATTTTTTAAAGAATATTTTTTCAAGGACCAAACGTGGATTTTTAAGGAATATAATTTCATGGACCAAACGTGGATTTTTAAGGAATATAATTTCAAGGACCAAACGTGGATTTTTAAGGAATATAATTTCAAGGACCAAACGTGGATTTTTAAGGAATATAATTTCAAGGACCAAACGTGGATTTTTAAGGAATATAATTTCAAGGACCAAACGTGGATTTTTAAGGAATATAATTTCAAGGACCAAACGTGGATTTTTAAGGAATATAATTTCAAGGACCAAACGTAGATTTTTAAGGAATATTTTTTCAAGGACCAAACGTGGATTTTTAAGGAATATTTTTTCAAGGACCAAACGTGGATTTTTAAGGAATATAATTTCAAGGACCAAACGTGGATTTTTAAAGAATATTTTTTCAAGGACCAACAAACGTGGATTTTTAAAGAATATTTTTTCAAGGACCAACAAACGTGGATTTTTAAAGAATATTTTTTCAAGGACCAACAAACGTGGATTTTTAAAGAATATTTTTTCAAGGACCAACAAACGTGGATTTTTAAAGAATATTTTTTCAAGGACCAACAAACGTGGATTTTTAAAGAATATTTTTTCAAGGACCAACAAACGTGGATTTTTAAGAATATTTTTTCAAGGACCAACAAACGTGGATTTTTAAAGAATATTTTTTCAAGGACCAACAAACGTGGATTTTTAAAGAATATTTTTTCAAGGACCAACAAACGTGGATTTTTAAAGAATATTTTTTCAAGGACCAACAAACGTGGATTTTTAAAGAATATTTTTTCAAGGACCAACAAACGTGGATTTTTAAAGAATATTTTTTCAAGGACCAACAAACGTGGATTTTTAAAGAATATTTTTTCAAGGACCAACAAACGTGGATTTTTAAAGAATATTTTTTCAAGGACCAACAAACGTGGATTTTTAAAGAATATTTTTCAAGGACCAACAAACGTGGATTTTTAAAGAATATTTTTTCAAGGACCAACAAACGTGGATTTTTAAAGAATATTTTTTCAAGGACCAACAAACGTGGATTTTTAAAGAATATTTTTTCAAGGACCAACAAACGTGGATTTTTAAAGAATATTTTTTCAAGGACCAACAAACGTGGATTTTTAAAGAATATTTTTTCAAGGACCAACAAACGTGGATTTTTAAAGAATATTTTTTCAAGGACCAACAAACGTGGATTTTTAAAGAATATTTTTTCAAGGACCAACAAACGTGGATTTTTAAAGAATATTTTTTCAAGGACCAACAAACGTGGATTTTTAAAGAATATTTTTTCAAGGACCAACAAACGTGGATTTTTAAAGAATATTTTTTCAAGGACCAACAAACGTGGATTTTTAAAGAATATTTTTTCAAGGACCAACAAACGTGGATTTTTAAAGAATATTTTTTCAAGGACCAACAAACGTGGATTTTTAAAGAATATTTTTTCAAGGACCAACAAACGTGGATTTTTAAAGAATATTTTTTCAAGGACCAAAGGTGGAAAATAATAATATTAAAGAACAAAGCTGGATTTTTGAGAATATTTTTTCAAGGATCAAACGTGGATTTTTAAAGAATATTTTTTCAAGGATCAAACGTGGATTTTTAAAGAATATTTTTTCAAGGATCAAACGTGGATTTTTAAAGAATATTTTTTCAAGGACCAAAGGTTGAAAATAATAATTTTAAGGACCAAAGCTGGATATTTGAGAATATTTTTTCAAGGACCAAACGTGGATTCTTAAAGAATATTTTTTCAAGGACCAAACGTGGATTTTTAAAGAATATTTTTTCAAGGACCAAACGTGTATTTTTAAAGAATATTTTTTCAAGGACCAAATGTGGATTTTTAAAGATTATTTTTTCCAGGACCAAACGTGGATTTTTAAAGAATATTTTTTAAGGACCAAACGTGAATTTTTAAAGAATATTTTTTCAAGGACCAAACGTGGATTTTTAAAGATTATTTTTTCCAGGACCAAACGTGGATTTTTAAAGAATATTTTTTAAGGACCAAACGTGGATTTTTAAGGAATATTTTTTCAAGGACCAAAAATCCACTAGACTTTGATTTTTATGGAATATTTTTTCGAGGACCAAAAATCCACTAGACTTCGATTTTTAAAGAATACAATTTTCAAGGACGTTTTTGCTAAAAATTTTAAATTTTTGAACAATTCCTTCACAAGGACCCCCAAAAACTACCCCATTACCCCTCGTTAATTTCGAAATGCCATTGATATCGAATCTTTAAAACCGGATTTATGCTTCACTAAATTTCATGCTTGAAATTTGTCCTTTGAATGAGCCGCCACACAGCAAACTCATCCACTTTCCCTTTAAACGCTACAGATCAAAGCTGCCGAAATTTCCGAATAACTATAAAATTTAATTAAGAACTTATTCGCATTTTTTGTTAACAATTAATTGAAAATGAAATGATTGCTCGGCAATCAAATCTAACCGAAATGCTGTTGCTGCCGTTTTAGAAAAGCAAAGAAGAAATAAAAAAAAATAGAACGCTGAAACTAGGTTGAAATAAATTAACTCGGCAAAACTTTAATTTGACATCAAACATGACAATGTGTGTGGCGAAATGAAAATTGATCATTTTTTTAGAAGAAAAAAAAAAAAAAAAAAAAAAACAACAGAAATGTGAGAAAAAATCGAAAAAAAATAAAATAGTTTAGTTTGAAGAGCTTTTTTATTGGAAATGGAAGCAATGGCCAGACAGTGGGGGATAAAACAAAAAAAAAAAAAAAAATATATATATCTATGCAGACTACAACAACAACGTGGTGACCATTTCATATATAGAACACGGTATCCACATCAGGTGGGATCGCAAAAAAATCTTTAAAAGTCATAAAAAACCCACGTCCATTGGTAATCCAAGTTTGTCTAGATCCTTGAAAAACATTTTTAGGACACTCCGTTTTTTTGGTGATTCTTCAAAAATTATTTTTAAAAATTCCCCATTTGGAGAAGGTTCTCCAAAAAAAATTTTTTTTAAAAATTCCACATTTGTAGAAGGTTATAAGAAAAATTAAAAAAAAAACATTTGTCTAGATCCTTGAAAAATATTTTTTAAAAATTCCACGTTTTTTGGTGGTCTTTGAAAATATTATTTTTTATAAAATCCACGATTGTTGGTGGTCAATAAAAAAATATTTAAAAAAAACAAGTTTGTTGGTCGTCCTTGAAAAATTATTTTTAAAAAATCCACGTTTGTTTGTGGTCCTTGAAAAAAAAAATTATAAAAACCCGCTTTGTTGTTCTTCCTAGATTTTTTTCCAAAAATTTCTGTGAATCAGAAAAAATATTTTAAAAAAAATATTTAAAAAATACACTTGTCTGTGGATCATTAAAAAAATATTTTTAAAAAATCCAGGTTGTCTAGATCCTTGAAAAAAATCTTTAAATAAACCACGTTTGTGTAGCATTTTAAAAACATATTTTTAAAAAATCCAGGTTGTCTAGATCCTTGAAAAAAATCTTTAAATAAACCACGTTTGTGTAGCATTTTGAAAACATATTTTTAAAAAATCCACGTTAGTTTGTGGTTCTTAAAAAATATTTTTTAAAAAATCAACGTTTTTCTAGATCCTTGAAAAGGGTTTTTAAAAAATCCACATTTGTTGTTAGTCTTTGAAAAAATATTTTTTAAAAATCCAATCCAATCCAAGTTTGAAAAAATATTTTTTAATCCACGTTTGTTGTTAGTCCTTAAAAAAATATTTTTAAAAAGTCCACGTTTGTTGTAAGTCCTTGAAAAATATTTTTAAAAAATCCACATTTGCTGTTAGTCCTAAAAAAAATATTTTTAAAAAATCCACGTTGGTTTAAGGTGCTTGAAAAAATATTTTTAAAAAATCCACGTTGGTTTAACGTGCTTCAAAAAATATTTTTAAAAAATCCACGTTGGTTTAAGGTGCTTGAAAAAATATATTTAAAAAATCTACGTTTTTTTAGTCCTTGAAAAAATATTTTTAAAAAATCCATGTTTCTATGGACCCTTGGAAAATATTTTAAAAAAATCCACGTTGGTTTAAGGTGCTTGAAAAAAATATTTTTAAAAATTCCACGTTGGTTTAAGGTGCTTGAAAAAATATTTTTAACAAATCCACGTTTGTTGTTAGTCCTTGAAAAACTATTTTTAAAATAGTTACATTTGTTGTTAGTCCTTGAAAAAATATTTTTAAAAAATCCACGTTTGTTGTTAGTCCTTGAAAAATAATTTTGAAAAAATCCACGTTTGTTTTTTTAGTCCTTGAAATATAATTTTGAAAAAATCCACGTTTGTTTTTTTAGTCCTTTAAAAAATATTTTTAAAAAATCCACGCGTCTGTTGATCATTGAAAAAATATTTTTAAAAAATCCGTTTGTCGAGATTCTTGAAAAAAATATTTTTAAAAAATCCACGTTTGTCGAGATTCTTGAAAAAAATATTTTTAAAAAATCCACGTTTGTCGAGATTCTTGAAAAAAATATTTTTAAAAAATCCACGTTTGTCGAGATTCTTGAAAAAAATATTTTAAAAAAATCCACGTTTGTCGAGATTCTTGAAAAAATATTTTAAAAAAATCCACGTTTGTCGAGATTCTTGAAAAAATATTTTAAAAAAATCCACGTTTGTCGAGATTCTTGAAAAAATATTTTAAAAAAATCCACGTTTGTCGAGATTCTTGAAAAAATATTTTTAAAAAATCCACGTTGAAAAAATATTTTTAAAAAATCCACGTTTGTTGTTAGTCCTTGAAAAAATATTTTTAAAAAATCCACGTTTGTTGTTAGTGCTTGAAAAAGTATTTTTAAAAAATCCACGTTTGTCTACATTTTTGAAAAATATTTTTAAAAAATTCACTTTTTTGTTAGTCCTTGAAAAAATATTTTTAGAAAATCCACTTTTTTGTTAGTCCTTGAAAAAATATTTTTAAAAGATCCACGTTTGTTGTTAGTCCTTGAAAAAATATTTTTAAAAGATCCACGTTTGTTGTTAGTCCTTGAAAAAATGTTTTTCAAAAATCCACGCTTCTTGTTAATCCTTGAAAAATTGTTTTTAAAAAATCCACGTTTCTTGTTAATCCTTGAAAAATGTTTTTAAAAAATCCACGCTTCTTGTTAATCCTTGAAAAATTGTTTTTAAAAAATCCACGCTTCTTGTTAATCCTTGAAAAATTGTTTTTAAAAAATCCACGTTTCTTGTTAATCCTTGAAAAATGTTTTTAAAAAATCCACGCTTCTTGTTAATCCTTGAAAAATTGTTTTTAAAAAATCCACGCTTCTTGTTAATCCTTGAAAAAATGTTTTTAAAAAATACACGCTTCTTGTTAAACCTTGAAAAAATATTTTTAAAAAATCCAGGTTTATTGTTAGTCCCTGAAAAAATATTTTTAAAAAATTCACATTTGTTGTTAGTCCTTGAAAAAATATTTTTAATTTCCACATTGTTTTTAAAAAATTATTTTTTTTACAAAATCTTCTCAACTCCCCACCCCTAATATCGATAAATTAAAAAACTTGCATCAATTTAATTTTCCACCCAATTGAGTGGCACAAAAAAATACGTCTGTTCGACAATGGGACTGACAATTTCGAAATCATAGTTGTTCCACATATATACACACACACACATGCTCTCACTCACAGACATAAATAGAGGGACACAGTTCGAAGCCATAATGCAAGCGTCTACTTTAAAAGGCCAATAGAAAATTGTAATAGAATTTACAATTGTTGCAAATGGTGACACCAATATTAGGAAAAAAAGAACATCGAAAATGGGAACATATGTTTAAGGGTATTTTAAAATTGAAAACGAGGAATGAGAATTTTGGGAAGATAGTATTCGAGAATATTAAAAAGATTTAAGGATATGGAAATTTGACGAAATTTACAACGAAATTCAGAAATTTATATAAAACACCAAAAAAATCGAATCTTAGAATACAATATTAGAAAATCGCTCTTAAAAAAATTTAAAAAAATGAAATAGTAATTTCACTGAAATATCGCGGTGGAAAAAAAATCAATTTTCCCAGTTCAAAGCAACAAATTTGTGAAATATCGCTGTGGGAAAATTATTTCTTTAAAGGTTTTTTCTACTTTTTTTGCAAAGATTTAAATCATTTTGTTTCCTAGGGTGTAGGAGCATTACTTTTGCTTAACTTTTTGTCCGAATTTTTTGTTCCCTTTTGACAAGAAATATTAATTTTCAAAAAAAAAATTAATTTTCAAATAATTTTCAAAAAAAAAAAAATAATTTTTAAATAATTTTCAAATAATTTTCAAAAAAAAAATAATTTTCCGAAAATTCCTTTTCCAATTAATTTTCCAAGTCCAAGGGAACAAAATAATTAGACAAAAAATTAAAAAAAAAAAAATATTTCTTCCAAGTCCTAGGGTCCCAAATAATTTAAAAATTTTGTAAAAAAAAAAAGTTTTAAAAAATTTCTTAAATAAATCTTTTTTTAACAAAAATATCCCTTCAACATTCAACAGTTTATGAATTCCAACTAAAATTGTATTTTATTTTTAAATTCCCCTTCTCCCTCCGATAAGAAAAAAAAAATACTGAAACCGAAAATAAAATAAATTGCGCTCATATTTTTTCCAGAAATATGAATACTTGATGTAGTGGCCTCGGTAACCTTTTGCATTTGCATTCCTCGAACAAAAAAGGGGAACATTCATTTAACATATGAGTTGTCATAAAAAAAGGGATGTGGGTGCGGGAAAAAGTCTTGGTCTTGGTCGACAGCATCCTCCTGTTCCCAACCTTTCTTTGAAACTCACTACCCGCCGTAACAGCTTTATCATTTTAACACATAAATAAAGATATAATATACAGCATATTTTTCATACTTACCTTTAACAGCACACACACACACACTCCCCCACACATGTGGGACCTACAAAGGACCAAAGGAAAACAAATCTTCACAAACCCACCATTTGGCCTGGCAGTGACGCAGGCAGCCAGGTAGGCGAGAAAAAAAAAACGCTACTGCCATGGGACCTCAACTAAACTTTAATCATTCTTTGGTTCAACGAAACAGAAAATAAAGTGAAAACAGAATGGCCAGAAACGAAGATGAAACGCTTGAAAACAAAAAAGACTCACACAAGGACCCCCTCACGAACAACCAACTGGAATATGGCTGTGATTTTTCAAACACTTACCAAAGAGACAAGAAGCCAGTGAGACAACGAGATAGATAGAGAGAGAGAGAGAGAGCTGGCGAGAGCAAAACAAAAGAATGCCATCAAAGAAAATAGCATTTGACCAAAATGCGGATGTGGAAGTACATCAGTCACCAACAGTAGCAGCGGTAGCAGTATCATCACGAATCCTTAGAAAGGACCAAGAAAAAAAAAAACACACAACAAATGTGCAAATGAGCATAATTTTTCTAGATTTTAGGTCAAATCGCTGGAGTGGCTGACAAAAGCCAAACAACAACAATAATAACACCAACAGCAGCTGAAACGGGGAGCTGAACAAAGATGTTACAAAATCGACTGAATAGCCGGGTGGTTAATGTCGAGGAAGGAAGACGCAACAAAACAAAGAGATAGTTTGCAGAACAGAGAAAAAAATTGTTGCAGAATTATGAAGTCGTTGTGGGGGGCCCAGGGGAATGACATCAGCACAGGTTGTATCATTTATACACTCAGAGAAAAATTGCCAGGAATTCATGATCTCTATAAAAAAACACAATTTCAAAAGTGACACTTTTGAAAAAATATTTTTAAAAAATCCACATTCGCTGGTGGTTCTAGAAAAAATATTTTTAAAAAACCAACATTTGTTGGTGGTCCTTGAAAAAATATTTTTAAAAAATCGACGACCGTTGGTGGTTCTAGAAAAAATATTTTTTAAAAATCCACGACCGTTGGTGGTTCTAGAAAAAATATTTTTAAAAAACCAACATTTGTTTGGTGGTTCTAGATAAAATATTTTTAAAAAATCCACGTTCATTGGTAGTTTTAGAAAAAATAGTTTTAAAAAATCCACGTTCGTTGGCAGTTCTAGAAAAAATATTTTTAAAAAATCCACGTTCGTTGGCAGTTCTAGAAAAAATATTTTTAAAAAATCCACGTTCGTTGGCAGTTCTAGAAAAAATATTTTTAAAAAATCCACGACCGTTGGTGTGTCTAGAAAAAATATTTTTAAAAAACCAACATTTGTTGTTCTTGTAAAAATATTTTTAAAAAATCCACGATCGTTGGTGGTTCTAGAAAAAATATTTAAAAAAAAAAACAGCATTTGTCGGTGGTCCTTGAAAAAATATTTTTAAAAAATCCACGTTCGTTAGTGGTTGTAGAAAAAATATTTTTAAAAAATCCACGTTCGTTGGTAGTTCTAGAAAAAATATTTTTAAAAAATCCACGTTCGTTGGTAGTTCTAGAAAAAATATTTTTAAAAAATCCACGTTCGTTGGTAGTTCTAGAAAAAATATTTTTAAAAAATCCACGTTCGTTGGTAGTTCTAGAAAAAATATTTTTAAAAAATCCACGTTCGTTGGTAGTTCTAGAAAAAATATTTTTAAAAAATCCACGTTCGTTGGTAGTTCTAGAAAAAATATTTTTAAAAAATCCACGTTCGTTGGAAGTTCTAGAAAAAATGTTTTTAAAAAAATCCACGTTCGTTGCTAGTTCTAGAAAAAAATGGTTTTAAAAAATCCACGTTCGTTGGTAGTTCAAGAAAAAATGTTTTTAAAAAACCAACATTTGTTGCTGGTTCTGAAAAAATATTTTTAAAATATCCACGTTCGTTGGAAGTTCTAGAAAAAATATTTTTAAAAAATCCACGTTCGTTGGTAGTTTTATTAAAAATATTTTTAAAAAATCCACGTTCGTTGGTAGTTCTATTAAAAATATTTTTAAAAAATCCACGTTCGTTGGTGGTTCTAGAAAAAATATTTTTAAAAAATCCACGTTCGTTGGTTGTTTTAGAAAAAATATTTAAAAAAAAACAATACTTGCAGGTGGTCCTTGAAAAAATATTTTTAAAAAATCCACGTTCGTTGGTGGTTCTAGAAAAAATATTTTTAAAAACCAACATTTGTTGCTGGTCCTTGAAAAAATATTTTTAAAATATCCACGTTCGTTGGTGGTTCTAGAAAAAATATTTTTAAAATATCCACGTTCGTTGGTAGATCTAGAAAAAATATTTTTAAAAAAACAACATTTGCTGGTGGTCCTTGAAAAAATATTTTTAAAAAATCCACGTTTGTTGGAGGTTCTTGAAAAAATATTTTTAAAATATCCACGTTGGTTAGTGGTTCTAGAAAAATTATTTTTAACTAACCAACATTTGTTTGTGGTCCTTGTAAAAATATCTTTAAAAAATCCACGATCGTTGGTGGTTCTAAAAACCAACATATTTTGTCCTGAAGATTTAAATCTTTAAACCTTTGAAAAAAAAATTATTTTTTAAAAATAAATGTTTTTTAGCTTTTTATTGTCAAAGTCCTTTAAATTATTTATTTAAGTACTCACATTTGTTATCCCTTTATTGTCCAAAAGTCCCTGAAAATTTTCTTTAAGAGATTACCTTTTCTATACTTAAAGTCCTAGACTAAACAATCGTTAAAAATCCACGATTTTTGGATTCAAGGACTTTAAAATTCTTTAAAATTTTAAGTTTATTGTCCTTAAAGTCTTTGAAAACTAATCTTTAAAAACACACATTCGTTGTCCTCCAAGTCCTTGAAAAATTATCCATAAAAATCCACATTTGGTGTCCTTAATGTCCTTAAAAATATATTCTTTACAAGTCCACGTTACTTGTCCTCCGTGTCCATTAAAATATATTCTTTAAAAATCTGAGTTTAGTGTCCTTGAACAAATAGTCTTTAAAAATCTGGGTCCTACAGTCCCTGGAAAAATATTCTTTAAAAGTCCACGTACGTTTTCCTTGAAGTCCTACAGAAAATTTTCTTTTAAAGGCAATATGTGTTGCCCTCAAGTAGCTTGAATAAATATTCTTTCAACATGCATATTTGTTGTCCTGTAATTCTCTGAAAAATATTTTTTAAAAGTCCCTGATTTTTGTCTTTCAAGTCCTTAAACAAATATTCCTCATTTGTTGCCCTTAAAATCTTTGAAAATATATTCTTTAAAAATCGGCATTTGTTATCCTCAAAGACCTTCAAAATGCTTTTTGAAAGCATCCTTTTGTTGTCCTTAAAGTCCTTGAGAAAATATTTTTTAAAAGTCTGTTCTCAGAGTCACTGCAAAAATATTCTTTAAAAAACCGCATAATGTTGTCCCTAAAGTCCTTGAAAAAATATTATTATTTTCGGACCTTCATTTTCTTGACCCTAAAATCCATAAAAAAATATTTTTTAAAAACCCAAGTTTATTGTCCCTGTCGTCCTTGGAATAATGTTATTCAAAAACGATTATATGTTGTCCTGAAAGTTCTTGAAAAAATATTCTCTAAAAATCCACTTTTGACGGTCTAAATTTTCCTGGAGAAATTTTATTTAAAAATTCACCTTTGCTTGTCTCTGAAAAAATATATTGTACAAAAAAACTTCAAGTTTGGTGGCCCGTTGGTCCTCGAAGAAATATTCTTAAAAATCCACAATTATTAGTCCTTGGATATTCTCTGTGGCATCTATCTTAAAAATATCACGGCAGTTCTGTTTTTTTTTTACAGAAAATATCTGGAGATATTCTATGAATTGAGACTAAATTTTGGTAATTCTGACAAGTCTTTTGTTGTAGAAGACCTCCGAGATGAGTTTTTCACAAGAGAAGACACTTTCAGTCGTCCAGAAAGCTTTTTCCTTACAAATACGACCATAGCCGTAATTTAGAAAAATTATTATCCAAGGACCATAGTTACAGATTTTTATACCCTACAACACTTTGTGATTGGACAAAAAAGTTTTTAACACCTCGAAATTTTTGCCCTAGAACTGCGATGTTATGTATCGATCTTCCTATCCGAGCCGACTCGATCTAGGTAAGTATATCCGCCCGTCTGTCATCTCTCTCCATCTCTCCATGTTAATTTGTAATCAAGCTACAGGCAGAGTTGTTCGATCGAATGAACTCTTATCTACTTGCATGGGCTCCGGTCGTTGGGATGACAACACTGCGTATGAGTGATATGAAATATACGACATCACTCATACGTTTAGGAACTGATGTACGAAACTATAAAACAGATTGAAACAACTATAGCTACAGGTCGCAATTATGACCCGATCTTCGTGAAATTTAGCATGAGGGTTGGGTTAGGGTCAGAATGTAAACTTATTGTTGAATATATTCGCAGAATATTAAAAGGGTTAGAAGAGCAGAAACATTTCCTGATTTTATAGTCGCTCTACAGGTCACACTTAACGTCTAATGGACACGGAATGGTATGTGGAAAAAATATTTTTTAAAAAATCCACATCTGTGATATTTAGAATAAAATATTTTTTTTAAAAATCCACGTCTGTTGATATTTGGAAAAAATATTTTTTGAAAAATTCACATCTGTTGATATTTGGAAAAAATGTTTTTTAAAAAATCCACGTCCGGTGATACTTTGAAAAAATATATTTTTTTAAATCCACGTCTGATGATAATTGGAAAATAATATTTTTAAAAAAATCCACATCTGTGATATTTAGAATAAAATATTTTTTTTTTTAAAATCCACGTCTGTTGATATTTGAAAAAAATATTTTTTAAAAAATCCACGTCCGGTGATACTTTGAAAAAATATTTTTTGAAAAATTCACGTCTGTTGATATTTGAAAAATAAATATTTTTTAAAAAATCCACGTCCGGTGATACTTTGCAAAAATATTTTTTAAAAAATCCACGTCCGTTGATACTTTGAAAAAATATTTTTTAAAAATCTACGTCTGATGATAATTGGAAAAAATATTTTTTGAAAAATCCACGTCTGTAGATATTTGGAAAAAATATTTTTTGAAAAATTCACGTCTGTTGATATTTGAAAAAAAATATTTTTTAAAAAATCCACGTCTGTTGATATTTGGAAAAAATATTTTTTGAAAAATTCACGTCTGTTGATATTTGAAAAAATATTTTTTTTTTAAATCCACGTCTGTTGATATTTGGAAAAAATATTTTTTTGAAAAATTCACGTCTGTTGATATTTGGAAAAAATATTTTTTGAAAAATTCACGTCTGTTGATATTTGGAAAAAATATTCTTTGAAAAATTCACGTCTGTTGATATTTGAAAAAAATATTTTTTAAAAAATCCACGTCTGTTGATATTTGGAAAAAATATTTTTTGAAAAATTCACGTCTGTTGATATTTGAAAAAATATTTTTTTTTTAAATCCACGTCTGTTGATATTTGGAAAAAATATTTTTTTGAAAAATTCACGTCTGTTGATATTTGGAAAAAATATTTTTTGAAAAATTCACGTCTGTTGATATTTGGAAAAAATATTCTTTGAAAAATTCACGTCTGTTGATATTTGAAAAAAAATATTTTTTAAAAAATCCACGTCCGGTGATACTTTGAAAAAATATATTTTTTTAAATCCAATTTTTATATTTTTTAAAAAATCCACATCTGTCGATATCTGTGAAAAATATTTTTAAAGAAATCCACGTCTCACAAGACTTTATTTTTTTTTAAATCCACGTCTCTCAAGACTTTATTTTTTAAAAAATCCACATCTGTCGATATCTGTGAAAAATATTTTTAAAGAAATCCACGTCTCTCAAGACTTTATTTTTTTTTAAATCCACGTCTCTCAAGACTTTATTTTTTAAAAAATCCACATCTGTTGATATCTGTGAAAAATATTTTTAAAGAAATCCACGTCTCTCAAGACTTTATTTTTTTTTAAATCCACGTCTTTCGATACTTTAAAAAATATTTTTAAAAAATCCACGACTCTCGATATTTTAGAAAAATATTTTTTAAGAATCCACGTCCCTCCATATTAAAAAATTAATTTTTTATGTTTTAAAAAAATAATTTCTTAAAAAATCCTCTTCTATTGATACTTAAAAAATTTTTTTTAAAAATCTACTTCTGTTGATACTTTAAAAAATATATATTTTTTTTTAAATCACAAAAGCTGAAAGTTAATAAAAATATTTTTTTTAAAAAATCCACTTTTGTTGATACTTCCAAAATATATTTAAGAAAAAATCTACTTCCGTTGATACTTTAAAAAAATATTTTTAAAAAATCCATTTATACTTTAAAAAAATATTTTTAAAAAAATTCACTTGTGTTGACACTTTGAAAAAATATTTTTTAAAAATCCACGTAGGGTGAATTTAAAAAAAAAAATATTTTTTTTAAAAAATCCACTTTTGTTGATACTTCCAAAATATATTTAAGAAAAAATCTACTTCCGTTGATACTTTAAAAAAATATTTTTAAAAAATCCATTTATACTTTAAAAAAATATTTTTAAAAAAATTCACTTGTGTTGACACTTTGAAAAAATATTTTTTAAAAATCCACGTAGGGTGAATTTAAAAAAAAATATTTTTTTTTTTAAATCCACGTCTGTTGATACTTCGAAATGATATTTAAGAAAAAACCAATTCTGTTGACATTTTGAAAAGGGCAAAAGAATAGAATTTCGGATGGCCTTCCGATAATATATGGGGGGTAAAAAAGAAAATTTATGTGAAATTTTATTAAATAGCTATCAGCAGGCCAAAGGATGCAATGCCACCACTCAAAGCCCAAAGCTAACACTTTTGCAGGACTGTATGAAAATATTTAAAAAAAATCGACCAAAATGAAATTGGACAGGCCTAAAGGAAGGTTCCAAAACATACTCTAACGTTTTAGGGTATGAAATGGTCTGGTCCACACGACAATGGCTTTTCCTCAGTAGTTTAAAATATCCTTTGGAAGGATAAAATTTCTGGATTTTTTTTTTAATTTCCATTTTTTATACCAGGATCCAGGATCCAGGATCCTTTTATTTCCAACACCAATTTTCCCCGAGTGTCTCCTCCCATAATTTCCTTTTTTACATGGTTAAATAGCAATGTTGTCGTTCCGTTTTTTTTTTTTCGCCACCCCCCTCATTGTCTGTGTATGACAAAAACAAAAGACTGCCTGCACCTATGCATGTCGTTTAAAGGAAATAAATGTGTGTCGGAATATCAGTGAATTGTGAGTGAAAACCCCTGTAACACTACTACAGCTTGGCGTATCCTGCCGTGAATGGTGAGCGGGCGGCGGCGGCGGCGGCGGCGGCGGCACAAAGCTGGCACATCCAGTTATCATCCATTTATAGATGGCCATAAAGTTACGGTACACATAAGTAAGTTCTGAAACCTTTATGCCGGGATGTTGTTGTTGTTGTTGTTGTTGCAGAGGCTGACACACACTATCGTGTTCGAAAAGGACGTTTTGGAACAAACGATGTAGAGTCAACAACAACAACAAATAAAGCCACACTAAAAAGGGGCAAAATGTTTGATTTATGTAAATTTTTTTTTTACCATTTGGCCTTTGCTTCTTTTCCTCGTCCTGCTCTGTCGTTGTTTGCTAGGGTGTCTTTTGTCCTTTGCTTTATGTCGCCAGTGATTGCCCAGCAAATACCTCCACCCACTCACATATGTAAATGGCCTTTGGCTTGTATTTGCAAAAAGTGAACAGCATAGAGAGAGACAACAAAGACTAAACATCATCGGACTACCTCCCCCGTCACCTTGCCACCGCCGCTACCTCCCTACATTTGCATCATACGTTTCAGGATCACTGGCCTGTCATAGAAATACACCAGTCATTCGCATTATCAGCATTTGAAGTCATCGGAGAAAAATTCAACAACAACAACAGAATGAGCAGAAGCTGTGGCAACCACAACAACAACAACAACATGTGTCATCCATTGATATAGGATTTCCTGATTTTGAATAATAAAACACCAGAAAATGAGTGCATAAAGGCATAAAGATTGAATTTTCTAGTAGCTGGATGAGGCAAAGGGGATAATTGTAGGTGGGTGATGGGATTTGGAGAGCATCGATATAAATATTTTCAAGAGAGGATTTCTGAATTAAAAGGGTCCTTAAGGTTTCCAAAAAAAGGGAACTAATTGGCCAAGGATAAATTAAGGTGAGCTTATATCCTACAATATTATGTGTTATGGGTATTAAAAGTTTTAGCAATTATGGCCGGATCCTTAGGAGTGGAGTTGGGGTCAGGTTCCGAATAGAAGTCTGTTGTTGAGGAAAATTATCGCATTTTACACTGGCCAACACACGAAGTAATTGCGGAGCAAATCCAGCAGATTATGAAAGTTTACATGGAAGAGTAACCGAAATAGAGGGGTCCAAGGTCCCCCCTTCTTCGATATTTTTGGAAAACTTCGAATTAAGATTCCTTCTTTGGTTTTAGGAATAAAGTGTCTTCACCAATATTGCAGATCAAAATATGGAGATAATTTTAATGAAAATTTTCACTTTTTTAAGGATAATTTTCAGGACCTAGGAATGTGAATTGTTAGATTAATTTTTTCCAAGGATCAATATTTTCAAGGAACCATACATGGTTCCTTCCAAGGATACTAAAAAACCGTGGATTTTTAAAAATTATTTTCTAATGATAACAGGAAACCTGGCTTTTTTTAAATTTTCTTCCAAGGATACAAAAAAAGGTGGATTTTTTTCAAGGATAATAAGAAACCTGGATATTTTAAAAATATTTTCTCCAAGCATAAAAATAAAAGTGGATTTTAAACATAATTTTCTCAAGGATAACAGAAACGTGATTTTAAGAAAAAAATTCAAAAACTAAAAGAAAATGCAAATTCGTTTAGAAATATATTCTCAGAGTTTATACACAAAAATGTGATTTTTTTAAATTATTTCCACAAACGAGGATTTTTTAAAAATATATTTTCGGGGATATCCACAAACATGAATTTTCTAAAAATATATTCTCAAAGATATCAACAAACGTGGGATTTTTAGATTAATTTTTTCCAAGGATCAATATTTTCAAGAAACCATACATGATTCCTTCCAAGGATGCTAAAAAACCGTGGATTATTATTTAAAATTATTTTTTAATGATAACAAGAATCCTGTAGTTTTTTTTAAATGTTCTTCCAAGGATACCAAAATAAAAACGTTGATTTTTTTAAGGATAACAAGATACCTGGATATTTTAAAAATATTTTTTTCCAAGCATAAAAATAAAAGTGGATTTTAAACAAAATTTTCGCAAGGATTACAAGAAATGTGGATTTAGGAAAAAAATTCAAAAACTAAAAGAAAATGCAAAATTGTTTAGAAATATCTTCTCAAAGTTTATTCACAAAAATGTGATTTTTTTTAAATTATTTCCACAAACGAGGATTTTTTAAAAATATATTTTCGGGGATATCCACAAACATGAATTTTCTAAAAATATATTCTCAAAGATATCAACAAACGTGGGATTTTTAGATTAATTTTTTCCAATGATCAATATTTTCAAGGAACCATACAAGGTTCCTTCCAAGGAAACTAAAAAAAAACCGTGGATTTTTAAAAATTATTTTTTAATGATAACAGGAAACCTGGATTTTTTTTAAATTTTCTTCCAAGGATACAAAAAAAGGTGGATTTTTTTCAAGGGTAATAAGAAACCTGGATATTTTAAAAATATTTTTTCCAAGCCTAAAAATAAAATTGGATTTTATACAAAATTTTCTCAAGGATAACAAGAAACGTGGATTTAAGAAAAAAATTCAAAAACTAAAAGAAAATGCAGAATTGTTTAGAAATATATTCTCAAAGTTTATCCACAAAAAAGTGATTTTTTTTTTAAATTATTTCCTCAAGGATATCCACAAACGAGGATTTTTTTTAAATATATTTTCAGAGATATCCACAAACGTGCATTTTCTAAAAATATATTCTCAAAGATATCAACAAACGTGGATTATTTTAAATTATTTTTTGAAGGATACCAAGATATGAGTAATTTTTAAAAACAATTTTTGCAAGGTTACCAAAAATTGTTATTTTTTAAAAATATATCCTTAAGGATATACACAGGCGTGAATTATTTAAAATTATTTTCTCAAGGATATTCACAAACGAGAATTTTTTTTAAAACATATTCTCAAGGATATCAACTAACGTGGATTTTTTAATTTTTTTTTTTTTTTTTTTGAAGGATTCCAAGAAACGGGTATTTTTTAAATTATTTTTTTAAGGTTACCAAGGAACGTGGATTATTTAAAAATATTTTCTCAAGGATATGCAAAACGTGGATTTTTTTTAAAATTACTTTTTGAAGGATACCAAGAAATGTGTATTTTTTAAAAAATCATGTTCTCATGGATATCCATAAACGAGGATTTTTTTAATTTTATTTTTGGAAGAACAACAAAAAAATTGTATTTTTTTAAAACAATTTTTCCAAGATTTCTAATAAACGTTAATTTTTTTAAATATATTCTCAAGGATATCCACAAACGTGGATTTTCTAAAAACATTTTCTCAGGGATTTCCACACACGGGGAGTTTTTTTTTAAAATATATTCTCATGGATATCCTCAAATGTGGATTTCTTAAGAACATATTCTTAAGGATACCCACAAACCGGGATTTTTTTAAAACATATTCTCAAGGATATCAACAAACGCGGATTTTTTAAAAATACATTTTCAGGGATATCCACAAAAGAGGATTATTTAAAAACCTATTTTCAAGGATATCAACAAA